>NC_063170.1:7822801-8031134 GCF_023159225.1 Perognathus longimembris pacificus
CAAAAAAATTAAGTAACTTTTACCACCTAAACTGTTTAATACAGGGCACAAAGTTGTTGTCTTCTGTTTTCAAAATAGCTTCCAGATAACAACTCTGTCATCTTTTTTTTTTCTTTATTGTCAAAGTACAGAGGGGTTACAGCTTCATATGTAAGGCAGTGAGTACATTTCTTATCCAACTTGTTACCTCCTCCCTCATTTTCCCCCCTCCCCCTTTCCCCCTTTCCCTCTCTCCCCCATGGTTGTACAGTTGTTTACACCAAATGGTTTTGTAAGTATTGCTTTTGGAATGGTTTGTCTTTTTATCCTTTGTCTCTTGATTTTGGTATTCCTTTTCCCTTCCCTAGTTCTAATACATGTATATACAGTATCCAGAGTACTAAGATCAGATACAGTGATAGCAGGGGTAAAACCACAGGAAGGGACTATGAGAATAACTCTGTCATCTTTTCTTTTCTTTTCTTTCTTTCTTTCTTTCTTTCTTTCTTTCTTTCTTTCTTTCTTTCTTTTTTTTTTTTTTTTTTTTTTTTTTTGCCAGTCCTGGGGCTTGGGACTCTTTCTGCTCAAGGCTAGCACTCTAGCTCTTAAGCCACAGCTCCACTTCTTGCTTTTCCTATATATGTGTTGCTGGGGAATCGAACCCAGAGGTAAGCACTCTACCACTAGGCCATTTTCCCAGCCCCCAACTCTGTCATCTTAAAGGAGGGCTTTCATTGTGAGATGAAAGGCCCCAGTCTATGAGCTCAAATGCATGGGAATTTATTTAAAACCTGTGGCTTCTGATTAGAACGGTCAGGAGGATGAATTTGTCTTGTCACTTATCAAAATTAGAGTGACATATATCAAAGTAGGAGGAAAATTGTGAGTACATTTAAATGCCTTTTCAGATTTCTCAATGGGAAGCTCACCTTTCTTCCAACAAATTTTTAAAGATTTCAGTTTTTAGTTCAAAGAGATGTGGTTTTTAGAAAATATCCCTTCAAACCATGTCTGTAATCCTAGCACCTCTGGAGGCTGAGATCAGAGGATTATGGCTCAAAGCTGGCCTGGGCAGAAAAGTCTGTGAGACTCTTATCTCCAAATGACCACCAAAAAGCTGAAAGTGGAGCTGTGGATCAAGTGCGAGCACCAGTCTGGAGCAAAGATGCTACTATGCAACACCCAGGCCCTGAGTTCAAGCCCCAGTGCTAGCTCGCACACACACACACAATGAAGGGAGGGAGGAAGAAAGGAAGGAAGGAAGGGAGGGAGGGAAAAAACCTCCCTTCACTTTAAGAAACTTCGCTTATGCTGGATGATTTTGATTATCTCTTTTAGATGATGCATCGTATTAGAGGTTTCACTTAAAACGTTATTTAGGGTATCCTTTCACAAAGTAAACCTATGGGCCAGTAGTTAGGGGACTGTTCCCCTGAATCCTAACTTTTGAACATATCGACCCATGATAAAAATGCTATTTTTATTTGGAGCCAAAATGAAAAAGTTAGGACATTTTGAAAGATCCTTATTTTTGTCTGTTTCTTGTTTGATATACTTTATCTGCTCTTTTAAAACACTTCAAATATAAAATGTATCTCCAAATTATTGAATGTTTTATTTGTTCCAGTTTGTGAAAATTCTCTTTTGAATAAATGTACATAAAATTTATATAGATTAAACTGTTTTCAGGGAGAAGCTTTGAATGATAACAAAGAATGTATTCCACTTTGTTATTTTTTTTTCCCTCTGTCTCCTTTCTTTCTGTCTCTGGTCTCAACTACAGACTTATTTGCAGGTGGCTGCTCAAAAGACAGAATGTTGGCATTCATGTTGAACATTCTACCTGATAACATTTTTTGAGAATTTTGAGTATTTTCACCAACAATTGAGTCTCTTAGAGATGTATGTGGCCATCATTTCTGTAAATTACTTTCTGTAAATGCTGAGAAAGGGAGGCAGTCCCCAGAAAATTTTTTAAAAAAATCAAAACTCAACCCTATTGGTTCTTTAATAGGCGTTTGGGGTGAAAGCATTTGGTGAGAACTTAAAAAAATTCATATGCAAGAGCAGAATGTCCCTGTGCTATGTGTATTTGCCGATGTCTGCTAAAACGCATCAAGATAACCACTTGGGAAATGTTTCAACTGGTGAGAAGCAGCTGATGGGAGTAGCTAACTTCACATCCTTCCTTGCACCCCTTCTCATTTTTAATTACTCATATGTTGCCTTTTGATTCCGGTGTCCTTTCTGACCATTTCTGGTTTGCGCTAAGTTCTTATCACACTACGGAACATGCCAACCTTCCCTATGGAGCTGTTTCCTGGAATGTGACGCCCTGGTGCCATTAGCAATCCACATACAGAAGTTTGTGAAGTTGCATTTCTTTGTTTGTGCATTCTGTGAAGCTGGTTGTGACCAAAATCAGCTTAACTTTTTTAAATTAGATGATTTCACTGAGGGCTACAGTCAAAACGATCAAATCTTTGTACAATAGGAAATTATTTAAACTTTATTTTTCTACTGACATTTCTAATTCTAATGTAAATGTTTATCAATAAAGATTTACTTTAAATTCTGTGAGTTGAGATTGCATTTCTTTTTCAGTAGCCAAAAAGTTTATCTTTTGTAATAAAGTTGATCAGTTTTGCTTTTTTTGTTTGTTGGTTGGTTGGTCATGGGGCTTGAACTCAGAGCACTGCCCCTGAGCTCTTTTGCTCAAGGCTAGCTCTCTACCATTTTGAGCCACAGCTCCACTCCTGGCTTTTGAGTGGTTAATTGGAGATTAGAGTCTAGTAGGGTTTTTTGGCCTGGGCTGGCTTCTAACTGCGATCCTCAGATCTCAGCCTTCTGAGTAGCTATGATTATAGGCATGAGCGACTGGTGCCTGGCTAGTTTTGCATTAAAAAAAATCATATATATGTTTCACTGTATTTTATGTCAACTTTTTTCTAAGTTATAGAACAGTTCTTACTCAAAGATGTAATTATGCTTGAATGTGAACTTGATTCATCCACTCCACTTTGTGGGCCATAAAGAAGCGTGGGTATGAGTCTGTATTATTGTGTGTTAGTGACATTTCTATAGTAAGAAACTTCCAATAGTGAAGCTTTGCTTGTAGGCTAGGTTCCTATAAGCTTGCGACAACCCTTTGTCACTTGATCTGTAAAGGTATGTTTCTTTTCAAACACAGTTTACTTCACTGGGCACCAGTGGCTCACACCTGTACTTCTAGCTATTGAGGAGGCTGATTTGAGGACCAAAATTGGATGCCAGCCCTGGCAGGAAAGCCTGTAAGACTCTTACTAACCATGAAAAAGCCAGAAGTGGTATTGTAGCGCAAATGGTAGAGTTCTAACCTTGAGAAGAACAAAAACACTCAGGGGGGGCTGGGAATATGGCCTAGTGGCAAGAGTGCTTGCCTCGTATACGTGAGTCCCTGGGTTCGATTCCTCAGCACCACATATACAGAAAATGGCCAGAAGTGGCGCTGTGGCTCAAGTGGCAGAGTGCTAGCCTTGAGCAAAAAAGAAGCCAGGGACAGTGCTCAGGCCCTGAGTTCACGGCCTAGGACTGGCAAAAAAAAAAAAAACAAATACTCAGGGACAGTGCCTAGACTCTTGAGTTCAAGCCCCATGGCGCACGCGCACGCGCACACACACACACACACACACACACACACACACACACAGCTCAAAAGATACCTTGGACTGGGAATGTGGCTTCGTGGTAGAGTACTTGCCTCCTATATGTGAAGCCCTGGGTTTGATTCTTCAGCACCACATAAAGAGAAAAAGCCAGAAATGGTGCTGTGGCTCAAGAGGTAGAGTGCTACTCTTGAGCAAAAAGAAACCAGGGACAGTGCTCAGGCTCTGAGTCCCAAACCCTAGGACTTGTTAAAACAAACAAACTTAGTTACCATACACAATTAAGGGTGCCAGTGGTTCATACCTATAATCCTACCTACTCAGGAGATCAAGTGCTGAGGATCATGATTCAAAGCCCGCCCAAACAGGAAAGTCTGTTAGACCCATTTCCAGCTAACCAGCAGCAAGCCATAAGTGAAGCTGTGGCTGAAGTGGTAAAACAGAAAAAGCTAAAGGATAGTACCTAGGCCCTGAGTTCAAGCCCCAAAATTGGTATCCCCCCCCCCCCAAAAAAAGTCAGGCACTAGTAGCTCATGCTTGTAATCCTAGCTATTCAGGTGGTTGAGATCTGAGGCTTGTGGTTCAAAGCCAGCCCTGGCAGAAAAATCCCTGTGAGACTCATCTCCACTCACAAACTGGAAGTGGCACTGTAGCTCAAGTGGTAAAGCTCTAGATTTGAGCACAAAGAGTCTCAGGGAGAATGCCCAGACTTTGAGTTAAAGCCCCACAACTGACTATGTGTATATATATATTTTATATATGTAGTATTTGAGATAAAAATTTATGTCCACATAATACAGTAAATAGTATCACACTGTACAATTATGACAGTAAAGATACAGTACTGTAAACATTGCACAGTAATACAAATTAAGTTATGAAAAATAAAGGGAATTTAGCATTTAAAATGTTTAGAAGCTGCTGGTTGCTCACACCTGTAATTCTAGCTACTCAGTAGGCTGAGTTCTGAGGATCACAGTTCAAAGCCAGCCTGGCCAGACGAGTCCTTGTAAGACTCTTAGCCAATTAACCACTCAAAAAGCAGAAGTGGAGTGTGGCTCTAAGTGGTAAAGTGCTAGCCTTGAGCAAAAGAGCTCAGGGACAGTGCCCAGGCCTTGAATTCAAGCCCTAGAACTGACCAAAAGCCAGACCGTTTAGAAATATGAAGTGCTTCCTGTTGAGGGAACTGCAGGATGTGATGGAGCAATGCACAGTGTGGTTTGACTCAACTTTGGCCCTTGAAGACCCGGCAAGAGGTGGGTGGCATTCTGCAGAAGAGGGAAAAGGTAGCAGCACATGGATATCTGGCAGGCAGTTCTTCCTTAAAAGTTTGGCTGTCGGGGCTGGGAATACGGCCTAGTGGCAAGAGCACTTGCCTCGTATACCTGAAGCCCTGGGTTCGATTCCCCAGCACCACATATATAGAAAATGGCCAGAAGTGGCGCTGTGGCTCAAGTGGCAGAGTGCTAGCCTTGAGCAAAAAGAAGCCAGGGACAGTGCTCAGGCCCAGAGTCCAAGGCCCAGGACTGGCAAAAAAAAAAAAAAAGGTTGGCTGTCTCCACTTGTTGATGGAATGGGATTGAAAAAATGCACCAGCTTGCTTGGCTTTCTGCTTCATGTTTTTAAGCATCTCCTCATAAAGGGCAAATGAGGTGGTGGTTGAGGGGCTTAAATTTGAGGTTGTGACCAAGCATAGGGTCACACTCTTCCATGTCATTAAAAATACATTGCAGGGCAGAATTCCAGCCCATTGTTTTGGCTGCTTTGAAAGGGACAATTTTGGGAGTCAGGCTCTCTTTGCCCTCCTCATAGCTGACTCCTACACCTTGCTTTGCCTTCTCATCTTTAGGTCTTCATTTGGTGGGTTCTGCTGCCTTGTCTGCCAAAAACTCCTCCACATCTTCTTCCTTCATTGCCCTAAAAGCCTCCAGTGATTAGCCATGCATTAGGTTTTATTGGCACTGTTCCTTATATGTACTGTGACTTTACACACATCCTAGCCAAACATTTTTCTTTCTTTTTTTTTTTTTTTGGCCAGTCCTGGGCCTTGGACTCAGGGCCTGAGCACCATCCCTGGCTTCTTCCTGCTCAAGGCTAGCACTCTGCCACTTGAGCCACAGCGCCGCTTCTGGCCATTTTCCATATATGTGGTGCTGGGGAATCGAACAGAGAGCTTCATGTGTAGGAGGCAAGCACTCTTGCCACTAGGCCATATTCCCAGCCCCCCAAACATTTTTCTAACAGTTTGACTTGATGTTGTTCCAATGCAATTGGTAACATTGCATATAGTGATTACCAATGGTTCATTATTGTGGTGTCCTTGTGGGCCTGGAGGGTCTTCCAAGGCCTTTGTGTAAGGCTTTCTTGTGTGATATGCCTTGAAAGCTTTTATTATGCCCCAATCAAATGGTTAGTTGAGAAATACAGTGTTTGGAGACTAACAAAAACAAAATTAAACCCTTCTACATTGGACTGTGCATATTCCAGTTCTTAATGGCAATGGATAGAGAGAATTAGTGAAAAATTAGTACAACTTTAAAAGCAAGATTTCTGCCCCATGCTTTTTTGTTCTACCAACAATGGGCTGACATATGGTTTGCGTTTTTCTCTCTAAGTGCTAGTGAATTGTAGGCTCTGTGCAACATAAAGTGTTTGCGCTTAAAGTCGCCCTTGGCATTGGCACACAATACAAGGTTACATAGTCTTGGAATGATTTAAAGCCAGGACCTCTAGAGGCCATTTGCATCATATGTCAGTATCCTTGTTAAAATAAGCCAGTCTCTCAAGTGAGACCCTGGTGGCTCAGGCCTGTAATCCTGTGCTTAGGGAGCTCCAGGGAGGGCAGAGCAGCAAGCGTAAGGGCCATTTTAGACAGCAAAATCACCCACAAAAAAATGGAGCGGAAAAGCGGCACTGAAAAGTCAGCGGAAAGGCCACTTCTTCACTGCAGGAATGCTGAACCGAGAGGGCGAAGCTTCATCCTCCCCTTGAAGCGCAGCTGGGATCTGCAAAGTTTCCATTCTCTGTGCAAGCCCAGCCAGGCATGAGCCCAGAAAGCAATGACTATCAACTTGAGGACTATAAAGTTAAAAGTTAGCTACTCAGAGAGCTTGAAAACACAAGAGCCACGAGCCAACTGTACTTCCACGGACAGGTAGTTTTATTTAAGCTTATTTATTGGGTCAACGTAGTGAGGTCAGGCTGCGGACTACAAGTCCCAGCATGCACAGCGCTCGGGAGTGTCCGGGCTCCGGCTTGGGCCCACCGATGGTGGCCGGAAGTGGCGTGTTTTGACCACGTGGCACTCTGTGCGCATGTGCACACGCCTCCGGGGTCGCCCGAGCAGTCGCCGCCCGGGCTCTATGGTCCCTCCCTAGAGCTTTCCAGGTGGGGGAGGCCGCCCGGGTCCTGGTGGGTTGCGCGACCCCGAGCTGCAACAACATGGAGGAATTCGACTCCGAAGACTTCTCCACCTCGGAAGAAGACGAAGACTACGTGCCGTCGGGTGAGCGACTCGGCCTGAGGCGAGCGGTGGATGGTCCCGCCCCGCGCCTCACGTGAGGCGCCCTGTGCCCCCCATTTCCCAGTCCGGGCCGGCTCCGCCGCCGCCGCCGGGGCCCCGAGGCCGGTGGGCTCCGCGCCCCGACCCGTGTCACCTCCTCCCGGCCGCCCGGGCCCGAGGCGTGCGCGGGCCGGCCCGCGCGGCGGTTCCCCGAGGGCCCGCCCGGGCCTCCGCCCCCTCTCGGAGGGCGGGAACCGGCACGTGAGCGCCGCGTCTCCGGGGACGCCGTCCGGGCGCCCCGACGGCCCCGCCGCTCCCCGAGGCTCCCCGAAGCCAGCGGGCCCGGGGGCTTGTTTTCAGGTCGTGCCAGGCCCCGCCACCGCCTCGTCCGGCGTAGGGCCGCCCACCGCCCGCGCCCACCGGGGCAGAAAGTTCCACTCGGTTGTATTCTGCCTCTTCACGGGGTCCGCGCCCCGCCGTCTTCTCAGAACTTTTCCCCTCCCTTTTTGTCTTGTGAGTTCAACGAACTCCGGGCGTGGGCGCTGCCCCCAGGTCTTTTTGGCTCAAGGCTAAAGCTCTGCTAACTTGAACCACAGCTCCACTCCTGGCTTTTTGTTGGAGCTTTTCCCTGGGTTGGCTTTGACCTACGAGCCTCAGGTCTTTGCCTCCCCAGTTGCTAGAATTACAGGCGCCTGGTCTTGCCGCTGTCCTTAAAACTTTTTACTCACACGGTCACTTGGGTGAAAAACAGCCCACCCCAGTTGTTCCTGTTCCTTCAGTCCATCCGCTTCTGGATAAATTCTATCTTGTCTACGTGGAAAACTACTTTTTATGTGTTCGTACTGGGTCTTGAACTCCCTTGTCTTTTTCCATTCAAGACTGACAGGCTACCATTTGAGCCACAACTCCACTTTCAGCTTTTTACTTGTTAACTGGAGAAAAAGTCTCATGGGCTTTTCTCCTGGGGCTGGCTTTGAACCTCTATCTCAGCCTCCTGAGCAGCTAGCATTACATTCATGAGCCAAGGGTGCCTTGCTAGTGAGGAGCTATTTTCATTAGTAATTATTATTGTTCATATCCCTCTTCCCCTCAGTCCTCCCCCTCCCCCTTTCAACAAAGCAAATGTCTTTATGTGAGGACTTTTATTTCTATCTGACCACATTATTATATGATTCCAGGTGGGGAGTATAGTGAAGATGATGTAAATGAATTAGTGAAGGAAGATGAAGTGGATGGTGAAGAACAGACCCAGAAAACCAAAGGGACAAAAAGGAAGGCTCAGAGCATTCCAGCCAGGTGATGCTGCCCTTGAGGCCTTTAGAGTGCTTGGATGATAGAGTTTGGTTTTGCTTTCTGCTTTTTAAACAAATTGTCCAGGTCTCTAACCTTTCCTTCTTTGAGGGAAACATTTGCCAATGTTTTAAATTCATGGTGGTCTTTGGCAAATTTAAGCAAGCTTTGTTTTTATTTTTTGTACCAGTCCTGGGGCTTGATACTCCCGGCTTGGGTGCTGTCTTGGAACTTTTGTGTGTAAGGTTAGTGCTTCACCATTTGAGCCACAGATCCATCTTTCCTGCTTAAGCTGGCTTTGAACTGTCCTTGATCTCAGCCTCCTGAGTAGCTAGGATTACACGTGTGAGTCACTGAGCCCGACCAGATTTCTAGCTTTTCATTTAAAAATACAATAGGTAAAAAGGTGCCCAAATTAAAGCTCTATTGCTTGAAAGCTGATTCCTCAGTACCACATAAACAAAAGGCCAGAAGTAGCTCTGTGGCTCCAGTGGTAGAGTACTAGCCTTGAGCAAAGGAGCTCAGTGACAGTGCCCAGGCCCCAAGACTGGCAAAAGAAAAGAATGCCCTGTTCTTGAGCAGTCCCTAGCACTTAATGCCTTGCCAACCACTCTGTTATTGGACACTCTGTGCATGTATAACATGTACATGTATATTCTCTGTCCTCTTTGTTTAAAAAGTACAAATGATAGCATGCTCTACATGTGGTTTCTCTTTGCTGTGTTGTCCAGGTTGGGCTTGAACACTTGTGATCCTCTGTCCTTAACCTCTTGAGTAGCTGGGTCTGTGCTACCATACCTGCCTGGAATATTGTTTCTTCTCTTAGTTTACAACCTAGGATGGTACAATGGCAGTACATTTACACATATCTCGTTTTTCTCAGTGACTACAAAGTGTGCTTCGTATAACTAGACCTTACTTAAGCATTTCCTTATTGAGGAGCATTGAACCTCAGCATTTTACCTCATAAACGAGGTAAAAGAAGACTGTAGTGAATGTTCTTTGTATATGTCTTTGTATACATGTATGAGTCTGTAAGTCAGATTCATAGATGTAAAGATTATCTGATCTGAAGTCATATGTAGTTACTTTTTTAAACTAAGAATTGCAAGGTTTTTCTCTTTCTCTTTTTTAATCTTTGGGCTTGAACTCGGGGCCTGGGCACTGTCCCTTAGCTTTTTTTTTGCTCAAGGCTGATGCTCTACCACTTTGAGCCACAGCTCCACTTCAGATTTTCTGGTGGCTACTTCGATCTAAGAGTCTCATGGACTTTGTTACCCAGACTAGCTTCTTACCACCATCCTCAGATCTCAGTTTCCTGAAGCGCTAGGATTACAGACATGAGCCATCAGTACCTGGCAATTTTATTTCTTTCCTTTTTTTTTTTTTCCAGTCCTGGGGCTTGAACTCGGGGCCTGAGCACTGTCCCTGGCTTCTTTTTGCTCAAGGCTAGCACTCTACCACTTGAGCCACAGTGCCCCTTCTGGCTTTTTCTATATACATGGCGCTGAGGAATCGAACCCTGGGCCTCATGTATACGAGGCAAGCACTCTTGCCACTAGGCCATATTTCCAGCCCCAATTTTCTTTCCTTTTTTCACCAGTCCTCAGGCTTGAACTCAGGGCCTGGGCTTCTTTTGCTCAAGGCTAGTGCTCTAACACTTGAGCCATAGCTCCACTTCAGGCTTTTTTTGTTTTTGTGGTACTGAGGAATCAAACCCAGGGCTTCATGCTCTACTACTAAGCCACCTTCTCATTCCAGATTTATTTCCTTAAAAGTCACCTTACGACAAATTTAAAATCTGGAAAAGTCCATTATTCCACCAAAAGAGTTGATAATGTGGTGTTTTTCATGCCATATTGTTTGAGGTTGTAGATTATTAACTACAGGGGCTTATCTCTGACCTGGAGCCAGGATGCAGAACAGGTGACAGACAAATCAACAAGACCATGTATTTACACTGAAAGTGTGAGGAGGCCTCCTAAAATGCTAGAGAGGCAACATTGCTGCAAATGCAAACCTTAGCCCAAGATAGCTGAGGAATCAGGAAATTCTAATTTTAAAAAAAAATAGCATATATCTGGTGTTATACTGCCACCAAAGTTAGGAAAATTCTGATTGAATTAAAAAATTTAATGTAAAGATGATGTACAGAGGGATTGCAGTTACATAAATCAGGTAATATGTATATTTCCTTTGGGGGGGGGCAATGTCACTCTGATTTTTTTGTTAGTTGTGGGGCTTGAACTCAGGGCCTAGGTGCTATCCCTGAGCCTCTTTGTGCTCAAGGCTAGCGCTCTACCATATGAGCCATAGCATTTTTTTTTTCCAGTTTTTGAATGGTTAATTGGAGATAAGAGTTTCAAGTGGACTTTTCTGCCTGAGCTGGATTCAAGCCACTATCCTCAGATCTCAGCCCCCTTAGTAGCTAGGATTACAGGAGTGAGCCACCAGTGCCTGGCTTCTGATTAATTTTTAACTCATATAAGAACATATTATTTTTGTCTTCCTGAGTACTAAAGCAGCTTATGAAAAGGAGTAAAAGAACTTTAGATATTAGATCACCACTAAAGGACAAAATACTATATGATGCAATATACTCATACATCTTGGGCCTAGTACTCTTACCTGTAAGTTTTTCTTATTCTAACTTTGATTTCTTTACAAGGTGGTACAGAGTATTGTATTTTTTTCTCCTGTGAGCTTCTGGAGAAAATAACAGAAAGGAACTTGATGCTCTTCCCAATAGAATTTATTCTTCAAATGGAGGAGGTTGAAAAAGTAAAAAAAAATACGTGTGTGTGTGTGTACACACATATATACACATATACATGTGTGCATTTGGCATATACATATTCTTAGAATAATCTTTCTGAACAGATTAGTGCTATGAAGTGATTTGTGTGTTTTCTTAGACTTACACACCATTTTGGTATGATTTAAGTGATTGGTGGAAATGCAGACAGTAAAAACTCTTTATTTTTACAAATTTCAGGTTCCTTTCCTTGCTCCCCCACTTATTATTAGTAGCCCTAGATGCATCTTTTTTCAGGTATGCAAGGGATAAAAATAATTTTGCATGTGTGTCTTGTCTTTCTTCCTGGTGACTGTTGGTGATTAGGAAAAGGAAACAAAGTGGTCTCTTGTTAGAAGAGGAGGAGGAAGAGGAAGAGGAGGATACCAGGGCAGAATCTGGAGGAACTAGTAGCGAGGAAGAAGATGGAGAAGAGCAAGAAAAAGGCATTGGATCAGAGGTTGCAAGGAAGAAGAAAGAGGATGAGCTGTGGGCCAGCTTCCTCAACGATGTGGGGCCAAAATCAAAAGCATCCCCAACTACACAGGTTAAGGTAAGTTTAGAGATGAATATCTCTCCGGAAATATCCTAAGTTTTTAGAATTTCATTTCCTCCTTTTTAATTTGCAAACTGAGATTTGAATCTTTTTTTTTTTTTTTTTTTGCCAGTCCTGGGGCTTGGACTCAGGGCCTGAGCACTGTCCCTGGCTTCTTTTTGCTCAAGGCTAGCACTCTGCCACTTGAGCCACAGCTCTACTTCTGGCCGTTTTCTGTATATGTGGTGCTGGGGAATCGAACCCAGGGCCTCATGTATACGAGGCAAGCATTTTTGCCACTAGGCCATATCCCCAGCCCCTTGAATCTTTTTTTAAATTTAATTTTATTGTCAAGGTGATGTACAAAGGGGTTACCGTTACATACATAAGGCAGTGAGTACATTTCTTGTCAAACTTGTTACCTCTCCCTCATTTTTCTTCCACCTTCCCTCCCCGAGATTTGAATCTTATAGCCAGAAACAGACTTTTTGTTGGGGCTAAGTTTACACTTTGTTGTAATTGATTGGATTTCTTTATCTTTTCATAGACAGGAGAAGAGAGTGAAGAGACAAGTTCAAGTAAAGTGTTGGTAAAAACAGATGATCTAGAGAAACCTAAAGAAACTGAAAAAGTTAAAATCACTAAGGTGTTTGACTTTGCTGGTGAGGAAGTGAGGTAAGAGGACCTTTACATACTAATGAAGCCAGTAAAACTAATGCTTTTAAAAATGAGCAGCTTCCTAATGTTAGCACCTTTCTTCATTTTAACACATCTTAATATTTTGGAAAAGTTTTATTATCTGAGAAAAAAAATTATTTCTACTTGCTCATTGCATGTTTTGTGACTTTGGATGTCTTTATTCTAAAGAAAATGAAATAGCCCCATGAGACCTCTAAAATCAGGTAACAATTGAAAATTCTAGGAGAAAAATTTGGCTCCAATATTATTTTCTTAATGTTATCTAAATGGGTTTGAGGTTTGTTTACTATGATTTAGAAAAACAGTAGAGGCATAAGGTCTTGACCAGTTTAACCTACTGGCTGTTTTAAGTTAAAAGCCATATGCTTGGAATTTATTCACTTAACTGTAAATTTAAAAAAAAAAAATCACACTTGGGCTGGGAATTTGGCCTAATGGTAAAGTGGCTCACCTCCTATACATGAAGCCCTGGGTTCGATTCCTCAACACCACATATATAGAAAACGGCCAGAAGTGGCGCTGTGGCTCAAGTGGCAGAGTATTAGCCTTGAGCAAAAGGAAGCCAGGGACAGTGCTCAGGCCCTGAGTTCAAGCCCCAGGACTGGCAAAGAAAAAAAAAAGTCACACTTGAACAAAATGATTATAAAAGTAACACCTTACAAAGGTGAATGCTTATATTTTGTTACGTTTGGGGGTTTTTGACAAAATAACACTTAAAATACTGTACCTATGTAATTTGTCCTTACTGCGGGTGGCTGATACATGGTTTCTATCATGTGACTCACCTGAAAGTTTGATTCTGAGGCAGTGATTCTGCTGGTCATGTCTTTCTTTTTTTCTTATTTATTGTCAAAGTGATATACAGAGAGGTTACAGTTTCATAAGTTAGGCATTGGATACATTTCTTGTACTGTTACCTCCTCCCTCACTTCCCCCTCCCCCTTTCTCTCTCCCGCCATGAGTTGTTCAGTTGGTTTACACCAAACATTTTTGCAAGTATTGCTTTTGTAGTCATTTGTCTTTTTATCCTGTGTCTCTCGACTTTGGTATTCCCTTTCAGTTTCCTAGTTCTAGTACCGGTATACACTGTTTCCAGTGTACTCAGATAAGATATAGTGATAGTGCAGGTACAACCACAGGAAGGGGATACAAGAGTATCATCACCAATAGAAGCTACGGTTTCACATGGCATGTTGAAAGTAATTACAACAGTGAAACATGTCTTAATATTATGACATCGTCAAGATTTCTATGTGTTTCCAGTTTCCAAACATTTTGTCTTAGACCAAAAGAGGTGGACTTTTTTGCTCTTTCTTTTTTTCTCATTTTTTTTCACTAACATGTAGTTTTGCAGGCCAAACTTTGAGTAGCATTATTTATGATTCTGTTAAAAATTTCCCCCAATTATCTCAATGATGTCCTCTTCACTTAATTTGGCTAAGATCCAATCCAATATTAAATTCTACATTTTGTTTTTTAAGAGTTCAAGCCCCAGGCCTGGCAAAATAATAGTAATTATTATAATGTACTGTACTAGACATATAGATTAATAAATGTACAGGTTAATTCTGCCTTAGCCTAGATAATTTCCCATGTGGTATATAGAATATCCAGGGAAAAATTACTTATAACTTCATCAGTAGTCTGCATAGAGGGCTCAAAAATGCTGGGAATAAGCTGATCAAATTAAAATTTATGGCTGATGCAAATCAAATACTTACATGCCACACATTTACTTCTTTTTTTTTTTTTTTTTTTTTTTGGCCAGTCCTGGGCCTTGGACTCAGGGCCTGAGCACTGTCCCTGGCTTCTTCCCGCTCAAGGCTAGCACTCTGCCACTTGAGCCACAGCGCCGCTTCTGGCCGTTTTCTGTATATGTGGTGCTGGGGAATCGAACCTAGGGCCTCGTGTATCCAAGGCAGGCACTCTTGCCACTAGGCTATATCCCCAGCCCCACACATTTACTTCTTGATTTTTTTTTTTTTTAAGCATGCAGTAAATTTCAATATTGGTGGAGTATTCAAGCAGTTGGCCATTTCCACAATTTGTCAGAAGAGGGCAGTACCAAATCTATCAAAAAGGAAACAAATGAGTATTGAAGGACTTTTTTTTATTCCTGAAAGTAATATGTGCTTATTATAGCTAAGAAGCCATACATAGGAAGACAAGAGAAAGTATCCTTTTTATTTTAATTGCTTTACCTTTTTGGTACTGGGGATCAAACCCAGGATGTTATACTTGCTAAGCAAGTACTTTGCCACTGAGCTGCATCCCAGCCCAAAAAAGTATTCTTTAATTCCCTTTCCCTAAAGAGGATGGAAACTCTATTAATACTTGGTATGTTGGTAGGTTTTTTTAAACCTTATTTATATTTAACTTTGGTTGTTATAAGTAACTCTCTTGAGGGAACTTGGGAGATTTGAATTTTAATTAACAGCCTAGACATAAATTTGGTGTCTAGATTTAAACATATCTTCTCTCTCTCTCTCGCTCTCTCTCTCTCTGCGCTTGGTCATGGTCTTAAACTCAGGGCCTAAGTGCTGTCCATGGGTTCTCTTTTGCTAAAGGTTAGCAACACCTTGAGCCATAGCTCCACTTCTGGTTTGGTTTTTTTTTTTTTTTTTTTTTTTTTTGGCCAGTCCTGGGCCTTGGACTCAGGGCCTGAGCACTGTCCCAGGCTTCTTCCCGCTCAAGGCTAGCACTCTGCCACTTGAGCCACAGCGCCACTTCTGGCCGTTTTCTGTATATGTGGTGCTGGGGAATCGAACCTAGGGCCTCGTGTATCCGAGGCAGGCACTCTTGCCACTAGGCTATATCCCCAGCCCTCTGGTTTGGTTTTTGAGTGGTTGATTGGAGATGAGGGTCTCATGGGGACTTACTGCCCAGTCTGGCTTTGAACTGTGATCCTTAGATCTCAGCCTTCTGAGTAGCTAGGGGTGTGAGCCACTGATGCCTGGCTCTTTTTACCTCTTGATATCATTATTCTACTTTTTCTTTTTGTCTTTGTATCATTATGAACATTACTACATTTTTAAGAAATGTGAGAAAACTAGTAATCGCTGGGAAGAATTTGTACTTGTAAGCACAATGTAATGGTAGCACAAAACTAGTCTTAGTTTTTCTAATGATGTTTTGATTGTTGAGCTGTTTTGTTTTTTGTTTTGTTTTGTTTTTGGCCAGTCCTGGGGCTTGGACTGAGGGTCTGAGCACTGTCCCTGGCTTCTTTTTGCTCAAGGCTAGCACTCTACCACTGGAGCCACAGCGCCACTTCTGGCTTTTTCTGTATATGTGATGCTGAGAAATCAAACCCAGGGCTTCATGTATACGAGACAAGCACTCTACCACTGGGCTATATTCCCAGCCCCTGATTGTTGAGTTTTTTATTTTTGGTGTTTCATAGTTTATTAACCTTGGGAAATAGGGAAAATAGTATTTTTATCTGTCCTTACCCTATAATCAGCTGAGCCAACTAGCTCAGACTGTCCTAAATGATTCACCTTTTGGAAAAGGCCAGTCATGGAAAGTTTCTGCCCAAATGAGGACTTTTCAGGAAATACTGAGTAAGTGAAAATGAATTTAAAATGGAATTTCTGCTGAGAATACTTGAATTAATTACTGGTAACAATAAGGCTTTTCCAGTGGGCATTGGTGGCCCATAGCTGTAATCCTAACTATACAGGAAACTAGTTCAAAGCCAGCCTGGGCAGGAAAATTGTAAGACTCTTATCTCTAATTAACCACCAGAAAACCAGAAGTGGCACTTTGGCTAAAATGGTAGAGTGCTAGCATTGAGCAAAAACCTCAGGGACAGCACCCAAGCCCCTCGTTCAAGCCCCATTGGCCCCCCCCCCCCAAAAAAAGGAGCTTTTTCCTGTCAGGGTTCCCTTTTGTCTCTTTTGAAATGGTCTATGACTTAGCTATTCTACTTGAGAATGCTTTCGTAGGCTAATCTTTTATTTTTGTTTTAAGTAGGGTTCTAATATTCCCAATCTAAAGAATAATCTAATGTTTACTTCAGTTATCAAAAGTCCTGAAAAAAGGGGCTGGGGATATAGCCTAGTGGCAAGAGTGCCTGCCTCGGATACACGAGGCCCTAGGTTCGATTCCCCAGCACCACATATACAGAAAACGGCCAGAAGCGGCGCTGTGGCTCAAGTGGCAGAGTGCTAGCCTTGAGCGGGAAGAAGCCAGGGACAGTGCTCAGGCCCTGAGTCCAAGGCCCAGGACTGGCCAAAAAAAAAAAAAAAAAAAAAAAAAAAGTCCTGAAAAAAGCACTAGTGGCCCACTCCTGTAATCCTAACAATTCAGGAGGCTGAGGATCATAGTTCAAAGCCAACTCGGGCAGGAAAAATCCATGAGACTCTTTATCCCCAATTAACCATCAGGCCCTGAGTTCAAGGTCTACAACTAACAAAGGAAAGTTTATGTATTATGTTTTCTAGTGAATTGTGGGCAAGACTCTGGCACTAGAAATTGAGAGAATTATCTCCACTAGTTATACTTTCTGCATGCCTCCTCTGTGGTACTTAATATATTTAATGAATTGTCATGTCTTGCTTTCATGATTGTTCTGCTGGGCTGTGAGCTTAAAGCAGAAGTCCTGTCACATTTCTTTGTGTCTTCAGTGTCTACACAGAGCCAGGATCACGGTAGTTGCTCCTAAAATATTTATCCAAGTAGCTAATGCAAGTAGTAAACCCAGAAAACAACGAAATGAAGCATGCGCTACGTAAAGGCTATGTTTCTTTCTAATACATTGAGCTGACATTCTGAAATGTCACAGTGGTCTATCTTGATGTGCATTTTTAAAATTTTTGTTCCTGAGTATTCTGTGACTTTATTGAGGGTTGATGGTGGTTGCAGTGCTAGCATGTTCCTCTTTCATACTATGTAAGTACTCTACCACTTGAACCATGTCCCCGGCAATACCTAGCTTTTTTGTTGTTTTTTTTGCCAGTCCTGGGGCTTGGACTCAGGGGCTGAGCACTGTCCCTGGCTTCTTTTTTTTTTTTTTTTTTTTGCTCAAGGCTAGCACTCTGCCACTCGAGCCACAGTGCCACTTCTGGCCATTTTCTGTGTATGTGGTGCTGGGGAATTGAACCCAGGGCCTCATGTATATGAGGCAAGCACTCTTGCCACTAGGCCATATCCTCAGCCCCAATACCTAGTCTTAAATATAAAATAAGAGCTAGTGCCAGTGGCTCACACCTGTAATACTAGCTACCCAGAAGGCTGAGATCTGAGAACCACAGTTCAGAGCCAGCGTGGGCAGGAAAGTCCGAGAGTCCCTTACCTCCAACAAAAAGTCCTCTGAAGAAGCCAGAAGTATTCCTGTGGTTTAAGTCTTGAGCACAGAGATAGTCAGGGACAGAGCTCAGGCCCTGAGTTCAAGCCTCAGGATTGGGAAAAAAAAAAAAAAAAAAGACTGGGTCTTGATAACTTTGCCCAGCTAGCCTTGAACTCTCCATCCTCCCAAAGTTCCTCCCAAGTAGTTGAAATTACAGACATGAACCACTGTTTCTAGCTCTGTAGTTCTGTTTATAGAAGCTCATCCTTCACTTTAGAAAAATTTCCTTATTTATTTTAGGGGGAAAGATGGAATTCAGGGCTTCAGGCTTCTCCACTAACATTGAGACACACCCAGTTCTGGAAATTTTTTATTGTTGGTAGCTTCTCTCTTGTTTTATTTTTGTCTGAATTACATAGTAGTTGAATCAATGTAATGGAGTATACCATGCTTGGGTAACAAGCTGAACACCTCAGCATAGCACAATATAGTGTATATTGCTGCTGAAAAGTCCAGTAGGACTGGGTCGCACTCCATCTTGTAACTGCCCTCTGGAATGCCCAGGCTTCAAGCATTCTCTGGCAAGTAAAGAGTGAAGAGATCTTCACTTAGTTCCCCTGTTGTGAGGGTCAGATCACAGTCCTATTCTTTGTGATATAGAGCTTTGGTAGTTTTTATTTCTTGAAAGGGTAATAGATTCTGCTGTGGTGGGAATGACAGGTGGTGTTTTGAGGCAAGGGATCTGTGCTGCTGACATTCTTTGATTTTTTCAAGGCTAGTGCACTACCATTTCTCACAGCTCCACTTCTGGCTTTTTGGTGCTTACTTGCAGATAAGAGACTCAGACTTTCGTGCCTGAGCTGGCATTGAACCACAACCCTCAGATCTCAGCCTCTTGAGTAGTTGGGATTGTAGGTGTGAGCCACTGGCACCCAGCTTTTTTTTTTTTTTTTAAGTAGTATTGGGGATTGAACTCAAGGCCTTGCATTTGCTAAGCAAGCAGTCTACCACTTGAGCCACACCTCCAGCCGTTTAAAAAAATCTTTCTAGGATTCTGTGTTGCAAACCAAAGATAATGACTTTTTCTATTTGCTTTCTATTTCCTAAAAATTTGATTGAAGTCTTTTCTATTAGATTTCTTGATATCTTTGTATAGTTTCAGTTTTTAAATTTGTTTACTATCATTTAATAGGGTATTTGATAGGGAGAGTAGAGAAAAAGCATGTGTAAATGGAAGCTTCTTCTAGTTCTTAATGATGTTGAATCTGTTCTTCCTCCACCTTCTTGTATGGTGACTTGAGTTCTGAATAACTTGGTGGAGGCAGCACAGAGGCCCCTTCCACAATGGGTCATGTTAAGGATTTGGAAGAGGATGTTGGATGGGAAATTTGTGACAGCAAGTTTTGGAAAGTATTAATCTGTTGCAGGATTCTCTCCAGCATTGTTGCTTAATCTCCATGTAGTCTTGAATAGCAGGTTAACTCCCAAGATTTCACTTTTCAAACTCATGAATGTAAATAATGTCAGCCAGCTGTTGCTACAGTAATGCCAACAAACCATCCCCGACTCAGCAACATGCAACCAACAAAAGCATTTATTTCCTGTTCATGTACATCTGAGTATCTGGGATGTGGCTGATCTGTTTGAGATTTTTATTTTTTTTTTTGGCCAGTCCTGGGCCTTGGACTGGCTGAGCACTGTCCCTGGCTTCCTTTTGCTCAAGGCTAGCACTCTGCCACTTGAGCCACAGTGCCACTTCTGGCCATTTTCTGTATATGTGGTGCTGGGGAATCGAACCCAGGGCTTCATGTATATGAGGCGAGCACTCTTGCCACTAGGCCATATCCCCAGCCCCAAATTTTGAATTGTACAGTGCCAAGGTAAATTATTTTTATTTATTTATTTATTTGCCAGTCCTGGGCCTTGGACTCAGGGCCTGAGCACTGTCCATGGCTTCTCTTTGCTCACTCTGCCACTTGGTGGCTGATCTGTTTGGATGAAGGCTTAACCTTGGCTTTGTGACATATATGTATTTGATACATAGTACTAAATGCGGCTGCAAGATCCACCTAGAAGGTGAATAAACAGAAACTCGCATTCCCTCAGAGGTGTAACTTAAAGGATGTACTAGTCATTCTTGGTCAATCTTTGATTGGATAAGTTGGTTCAATACTTACTATACCATGACCATAATTTTGGACCCTCTTACTGACAGAACTCAAATAACATTCCTTGTGGTTTTTGTTTTTGGTTTTGTTTTTTTGGACTGACAAGCCATAGGAGGCATTAGATAATTCTCTTACATTTATCTGAAATTTCAGTCACCGTAGGTATCCTTATTTGATCCATATAATTCAGGTTTATTGAGGGCAGTTTTTCAAATTTGAAATGACACTAGTTATCTTCCCTTTTCTTAGATTTTTTTTTTTTTTTTTTTTTTGGCCAGTCCTGGGCCTTGGACTCAGGGCCTGAGCACTGTCCCTGGCTTCTTCCCGCTCAAGGCTAGCACTCTGCCACTTGAGCCACAGCGCCGCTTCTGGCCGTTTTCTGTATATGTGGTGCTGGGGAATCGAACCTAGGGCCTCGTGTATCCGAGGCAGGCACTCTTGCCACTAGGCTATATCCCTAGCCCAGATTTTTGCTTCTCTTTATTCCTCTTGTAAATTTGATGTTTCTTTCCTTGAAACAGGGTGACTAAGGAAGTGGATGCTACATCTAAAGAAGCCAAATCCTTCTTGAAGCAGAATGAGAAAGAAAAGCCACAGGCTAATGTCCCTTCAGCTGTGCCATCACTCCCTGCTGGATCAGGGTGAGTATTTTGAGACTCAGATCCCCGTGTACTTGACAGTTGGGAAAGCTGTTTTCCAAAGGACCTGCTTGTTTAAGGACTCTTAGTTTTCTTTACCAAGAGAGAAAATTAAAGAGAATTATTACTGCTGCTTTGACTTTCCTAAAGTATTTACCAAGAAGGAAGTTACAACAAAAATTACTTGCTTTCTTAATGCCAGCTTTACAGAAGCCCTAGTTTTTAGTGCTCACTGCAAAGTTGAACTTGTAAATTTTGTATCTAAAAATAATTTTTGAATTGCATTATCAGCAGTTTGTCAAATCGCCCCTCTCCTTGGTATTGAGAGTCAAACCTAAGATGTTATGGATGACAAGCACTCTATTACTGAGCTATGTCCTCAGCAATTAGAACTTGAAGGAACATTTGACTAGAATATTTAATCATATCCTTGTGATCTTAAAACAACAAAAAGTTGGGCTCACACCTATAATCCTAGCTTCTCAGGAGGCTGAGATCTGAGGATTGTAATTCAAAGCCAGCTTGGGCAGAAAGTCTGTGAGACTCTTACCTCCAGAGAAGCTGGAAGTGGAGCGGTGGCTCAAGTGGTAGAGTGCTATCCTTGAGCAAAAGAAGCTCAGGGACAGTGGCCAAGCCCTGAGTTCAAGCCCCGGGACTCTGTTTATTTAAACTGGTAAAGCAGGTGGCGGGGGAAGAAAGGGAAGAAAGAGAAACATTTCCTACAGGAAATGGGAACTGAAGACTTTGAAATTAGCTTTGCTTTCTTGCTGAGGCTGAACTCAAACTCTTCTTGAGGCAGGCTTGGGTGATTAGATATCAACATTGGCATTATCTCTAAATTGACTTAGCAGGGGCTGGGAATATGGCCCAGTGGCAAGAGAGCTCATCTTGTATACAGGAAGCCCTGGGTTCTATTCCCCAGCACCACATATATAGAAAACAGCCAGAGGTGGTGCTGGCGCCGTGTCTCAAGTGGTAGAGTGCTAGCCTTGAGCAAAAAGAAGCCAGGACAGTGCTCAGCCCCTGAGTCCAAGCCCCAGGACTGGCAAAAAAATAAAATAAAATAAATAAATAGACTTAGCAGAATTCCTGCTAAAACTGGGCTGTGCTGGTCCAGCAAGGACAGGGATGTGTGGCAAGGCTTAATTAAGAATAGGACTGAGGGCTGGGGATATGGCCTAGTGGCAAGAGTGCCTGCCTCATATACATGAGGCCCTGGGTTCGATTCCCCAGCACCACATATACAGAAAATGGCCAGAAGTGGCGCTGTGGCTCAAGTGGCAGAGTGCTGGCCTTGAGCAAAAAGAAGCCAGGGACAGTGCTCAGGCCCTGAGTCCAAGGTACTGGACTGGAAAAAAAAAAAAAACAATAGGACTGAGACAAGCCTGACAAAAGTTTGAGAGCCTTTCTCAGGTTATGCATACAAGGCAGTTCCCTAAGTAGAGAACAACAAGGAGTAGGGCACAGAAGGAATCTGGAGAGCCTGATCAGAAGCTGTTCCTGGAGCCTATTCTAGTTGAATGTTGTGAAATGTTTTTTGGCAAATTAATTACTGCTTATTCCCTTATAAGGGGGTAAAGTGAAATCTAACCCAAATCAAGTTCGTGAAAAGCTGCAATGATCAATGACTTCCAAGTGCCTGAGTCACAGTCTTTAGAATTATAGATAAAAATGAGACTGGGGGCTGGGAATGTGGCTTAGAGGTAGAGTCCTTGTCTAGCATGTAGGAAGCCCTGGGTTAGATTTCTCAGTACTACATAAACCATAAACAGAAAAAGCCAGAAGTGGCACTGTGGTTCAAATGGTAGAACGCTAGCCTTGAGCACAAAGAGGCTTGGGGACAACACCCTTGTTCCATAGTTCAAGCCCCCAGGACTGGCAAAAAGAGAGAGAATACATTTATTTGTGATACAATGCATCCTGTATCATGAACTTAAATTTCTGACCTTCAAGGTTAGTCTGATTGTTAAAATTATGCTTGGGAAAAAGCAGGCCAGGAGGAATTCAGCCATTCTGAGTATCAGGGTGGACTTGTTCTTCCAGTGCAAACTTTAGAATCTGCTGCAGACTCCATATGGTGGGTATGGGAAATCTTTTCAAGGGAAGAATTTATAGGAATAATCTTTATTAGGTCAAAAGAAAATTAATGCAGCAAAATATCTTTTACTGACTTGTTTTCTTGGGGGGGAAGAGGAGAGCTGCTTCAGTTTATAGAAATTATGTAGCAGAAACATGTTATTTGCTTATTTTCCTTTTCTCTAAACAGATTTAAGCAATACAGGAAAACCAGAGCAGGATAGTAAAACATCCTGTCTCACATCGTTAGCTTACAAATAAGAGCAGATTCAGAGGAGCAAATGTTTGTAACTGAAAATGCATTTCCTCCACATGTTTAAAATAGCACACTGCTTAGACTATAAAAAGCCAAAGTTTATACTCTGGGAATGGAGTAAACCCTCTTTTAATTAGAGGCTGGAATCAGACTGCAAGAAGTATTCTGTCTACATTTGGCAGTAAGAAAAAAAACTTACTTAGTGTCTCTAAATTCCCAGGGTCTCATCATTCCAAGTTTTTGATCCATGTCTTTCCTGCACCCTCTGTCTTTACCCACTATAGCCACTTGTAGCCAGCTTTCATCTAGCTAGCTGGCTAGGCTTCAACCCCACATTTGCTACTACTTTCAATCCAACATTTATTACTTATTCTGTTAGTCTCATCAAAATTTATAATCCTAGCTGTAGTCATTTGCTTGCTTTATGGAGGGCCTAGTTTTTAGCTGCCTCCTTAAAGGCTAGAAGCAACCTAAAGCAATAAAACAAGCTAGAAAGTCAGGATTTTCCCATGTGGTTTTATCTTGTCTTCTTGGTCTGTTAAGCAATGAAAAACGTCTAATTGTTGAGTCTCAAAAAACCTCTTGGGTGGTATCTGTCGAAGCAGTGTTTGTCCCAAAGATAGAAGAGACACTGTTCCTCAGTGCCATACTGAAGATTAAGTCCCAGACTAAAGACTGAGAAGACTGTAATGCCTGACTCTGTGGTTTGCCAGTATTTTGTACATTAGATCAGTCCCAGGAACCTTTCTTTTGGGTAGCTGTTGGATCTCTCCCAGTCCCCTTAGTCAACATGAACTTCGCTCATTTTAGCTTTTTAGTTTTTCAATATTACTGCCTTGATAAAAGAATATTGAACATTTTACATAAAGTAATAAGAATTAGATGTGGCCATGATATTGGATTGGGAGGAAATAGTCCTAAGGCTTGGTCAGAATACCTTATGATGATCAGAAACAATCAGATCTACTTTTTTTTTTTTTTTAAAGCCCAGGCTGGTCTCAATTTTTTAAGGGTGTTTTAAAAGGACTACTGTCGTATTGTCGGGAGCATTTCAAAGCTGGCTCTAACTATATTTTATGTTTTCATTCAAATAAAAGAACCCTTAAATTATTCATAGCAAATGTATTTATATCTATAAAAACAAAAAAGATGAGCCACTCCAACCATTTTGCCTCATCTCCTGGTTTGATGCTTTCATGAGATGCCTGAAGAGTTGGCCTGTGTTGGTGTGCCTGATGAACAGATCTGGTGGTGCAGCGTTGTAATGCTTAGAGGAGGGCCAGTCCAGGAAGAGGAAGTTCAGTTTGTTTCAGAAGACTTAACTATAAACCAGGAAATTAGAAGGAAGTAGATAATCCTGAAAAACATGGCTTATGATATTTTTGGTGCTTTTTTTTTTTTTTCCCCCGTCAGTCATGGGCCTCAAACTCTGGGCCTGTCCACCTGAGCTCTTCAGTTCAAGGCTAGTGCTCTGCCACTTGAACCATAGTACCACTTCCTGTTTTCTGGCAGTTAGTTGGAGATAAGAGTCCCATGGACTTTCCTGCGTGGTCTGGCTTTGAATGGTGATCCTCAGATTTCAGCCTCCTGAGTAGGATTACAGGCATGAGCTTGATTTTCTTTAAGAGGATACATTCTGTGTCAATAATTATAATTGGATGTGATTTTTTTCTTTTTCTTTTTCTTTTTTCTTTTTTTTTTTTTGCCAATCCTGGACCTTGGACTCAGGGCTTGGGCACTGTCCCTGGCTTCTTTTTGTACAAGGTTAGCACTCTGCCACTTGAGCCACAGCGCCCCTTCTGGCCATTTTCTGTATATGTGGTGCTGGGGAATTGAACCCACGGCTTCATGCATGCTAGGCAAGCACTCTACCATTAAGCCCATGATTTTTTTTTTTAATACTTTTTTTTTTTGAAATGGGTCTCAGCTTTTCCTCCCTCAGCCTCTCAAATGCTGGGAGTATAGGGATATACCATTGGCCAAAAAAAAAAAAAAGCAAAAATCCCCAGCTTTATTGAGACATAGTTTATATATCATATAATTTACCAGCTTAAGTTCAGTTTGTTGGTTCTTAGAATATTCACAAGGTTATGCATTCATACTGTTCAAAACCATAATCATTTCTACCACTTCTTCCCAAGGAATCCTGAACTTGTCAGCAATCAGACTCCATCTTCAACTCCTCCCCCATTTCCACTCATCTACTTCTGTGTCTAGCTTTGCCAATTTGTATATTTCATATAAATGGAAACATGCAGTGTTTGTTTGTTTGTTTGTTTTTGCCAGTCCTGGGCCTTGGACTCAGGGCCTGAGCACTGTCCCTGGCTTCCTTTTGCTCAAGGCTAGCACTCTGCCACTTGAGCCACAGCACCACTTCTGACCATTTTCTGTATATGTGGTGCTGGGGAATCGAACCCAGACCTTCATGTATACAAGGCAAGTGCTCTTGCCACTAGGCCATATTCCCAGCCCCTGCAGTGTTTTTTTCTTTTTGTCTGATTTCTTTGACTTAGCATATTTTCATGAATACTATAGCACTTATCTGCACTTCATCTTTCTTGTGTCCTTTTTATTTGTACGGTACAGTGATTTATACTTTGAGGTTTTTTGGTTTGGTTTGGTTTTTTGCCAGTCCTGGAGCTTGAACTCAGGGCCTAGGCAGTGTCCCTGGCTTCTTTTGCTTAAGACTAAAACTCTACCACTTGAGCCACAGCGCCACTTCTGACTTTTTCTGTTTAAGTGGTACTGAGGAATGGAACCCAGGGCTTTATGCATGCTAAGGCAAGCACTCTACCACTAAGCCACCTGCTCAGCCCAAGTAACTAATACTTCGTTGTATGACTTTACCAAGTTTTATATATCCATTTGATAATTATTGGACATAGGATGTTTTTACTTTTTAGCTATATATGAACATTCATATACAGACTTCAGTTGTTGAGTATTTTCATTGTTCTTGGGTATAAATATAAGGGGAATTTCTGAGTCCTATGATATGTTACCATGGACATGATCTTAAATAGGCGAATGAGCCATAAGGGAGTATTTAGGGAATTGCTAAAGAAGGATACCTGTATGCCTAGTTTTCTTTCATTTCTCTGAAGCATTCACTTTACATAAACTCCTGCAGTTGGATAAAAACTGATGAGAAACTGTCATAGAATATAAAGAAGAAAAAAGTTTCCTTTTCTCAAAATTAATTCTAGATAGCTGGGAACTACCTAGAGTGCTTGCCTAGCATGCATGAAGCCCTGGATTTGATTCCTCACGACCACATAAACAGAAAAATCCTGAAGTGGCACTGTGGTTCAAGTGGTAGAGTACTAGCTTTGAGCAAAAGAAGTTCAGGGACAGTGCCCAGGCCCTGAGTTCAAGCCCCAGGACTGGCAAAAAATAAAAAAATAAAAGAAAGCCACTCTGTTACAAATTACATTTTGTTACAACAGATATGTTGGTGCCAGTGGGTGGTAGTCAGAAATGTGTGGTGAGATTTTTTTTTTGTCACAATACTTAGAAGCTACTGGTACTTGGGGTTGAGGGAAGCTAAATGTCTCTCATGACAGAGTAGTTTATACACAGATTTTTTTTAATTTTTTTTTACTGTCAACAGTGTTCCCTTTGAAACACCTTTTTAGGGAGTGGGATCCCTCAGTTACATATATCTGAGCTTTTTCTTCATTTAGAGACAAGCATTTTACAACTTAAATTAGAAAATTTAGAAATTATAAATTAGAAAAATAATGCTTTAAAGAGTCACCAAAAGGGCTGGGCATGGTGTCTCTGTCTATAATCTCAGCTATTTAGGAGGCCAAAATTGTGAGGCAAAAAAATAGAAAGTCTTCATCTTAATAAGATGCATGTAATAGTATGTGCCTGTGACCCCCTGCTGCTCAGGCAGAGGTAGGAGGATTATGGTTTGATGCTGGCCCCAAGCAAAAAAATTCAAAACTCTACCTGGAAAATAACTAAAGCAATAAAGGGCTAGGAGCGTGGCTTAAGCAACAGAAAGCACAAGGCCCTGAGTTCCATCCCTAGTAATGCTTTAAAGAAACAAAAAACATTTCCCATAAATAGTTGGAATATTTTGAATTTCTTGAAGATGATTTCTTTAGACTTGGAGATAGTGTTCTGCCCAAGGTAATAATGCGTAAGAAAATTAATGGGGTTTCTTTGGGAGTAGACCTGATGGTGTAGCTAAATGAAACTCCAAACACAGAAACATTTCAAAGCAAGAACTGTTTTTATTTGTAGTTAGCAGGACAGGGTGGAGATGAACATGGGGGTAACCTTTATCACGTGGGATTGGATTCCTATAGCAAATACTATGAACCCAGAAAGTGGCCCAATACTTCTCAAGATTGTTCGGAGCCAAATAATTCTAGTGTTCTTAGAATTAGTCCAAGAGTAATATTTTTATTTTGCACAACAGCTTCTTTCTTTGTTCTTACCCTTGAATTACAACACTAACAAATTTTTTAAATCATGATTAAGGGCCGGGCATCTATCTGTATTGTAATGCCTCTGCTGCACTCTTAAAACTTCAGTTGTGCCAAATTTCTTTTGCTGTGAAAAATGAGATGGTTAAGTGCTTCTAGCACTTTATGGATGTATCAAAGAAGCATTTGAATGATAGATGACAGCCTGAAAATCTACTCAGCATGATAGTCAATATGGGCTGTACACTGAAGGAGATATTCTAAGAATGAAGTAAAATATTCTGGCCAACTTGATAAAGTAATTTGTTGACAGTGGTTGCTTTGTGGACTTTATCTTCTTTTAATGTGCACTAGGGGGCAGAATTCACCTCTGAAAAAGATAGTTGTTTTTGGCATAGTCTCAAGAACTTCCTGAAGCATATAAATATAGTACTTTTTTTCTTTGCCTATTTAGTCTTTGGTTTGAGATTTCTTCATTCTATTCAGCTTCTATGTTTTTAAATTACAATTTGTTTGGTTTTCAACTGTTATATATCTTTAATTTCTGTGCTTTGAGGGGTGTCTTTAAGGAGTATTTTAAATTAGAAAGTAAAAATGATCCTTAACCTCCACTACTTAATATTTTTTAGAAAAAAGGCAATAGAAGTTCCTTTTTGTCTGCCTGATCCTCCCATCCCAGAGGCTAATTGTTAACAAGCTGTTAATTTTGTAATATTCTATCCATGTACATGTGGCATGTGATAGGTTAAATACGAAGTGACGAAGTGGATTTAATTCTGTTGATTATTGGTCTGAAATTTGGCATTCTTAGAAAGCCTTAGTAAGTCTGTTTTGGATATCTTTACAGGTTCAGCATAAACATCTTTTTAAAAATAAAAGTACTTTTATGGTATTCCATTTAGTGAAGATTCCGTAATTTGAGTAACCCTTTCCTTACTAATTTAGTTTCCTAAATTTAGTTATGTAATAGTTTATAGTTACATAATAATTCTTGTCCATGTTATTTCTATATTTTCATGCCTTTTTTTTTTTTTGGTCAGTCATGGGGCTTGAACTCTGGGCCTGTGTATTCTTCAGCTTCAAGAATAGCGCTCTACCACTTTGAGCCACAGCACCATTTTCAGTTTTCTGGTGGTTGTATTTGGAGATAAGAGTCTCACAGACTTTCCTACCCAGGCTAGCTTTGAACCGTGATTCTCAGATCTCAGCCTCCTGAGTAGCTAGGATTACAGGTGTGAGCCATTGGCACCGGGCTCTATGCTGTTATTTTTAGAGGGCAGAGTCTTAGAAGTAGGACTACTGGGTCATCATGTATGTGCATCTTAAATTCTAACAGACACCACCAAATGTGGCCAGCTTGAAATCTTGCCAGTACTACCTGACAGAGCCCAGTTCTATATACCATTACCAGTATTCTTTCAAGGATTTATCCATAACCATTTTGACAATGGTATCATCGTAATACACTGCTTGGAGATACAGTTTAAAATTTTCCCTTTACTGAGAACCTTTTCCAAGCCAAGCTGTGTCTCCATCCTATAATCTTAGCCATGTGAGAGGCTGAGGTCAGGGAATCATGGTACATACCTTGACTACCAGAGAAACACAGTAGCTGGGTGCCTTGGTAAGGGCCTGTAATCCCAGCAAAGAGAAGCATAAGTAGGATTGTAGCCCATGACACCTTTGGCAGAAATCAAGACCAATGAAGACAACAATGCAAAGGGCCTGGAGCCATGGCATAAGAGGTAAGAGTGCCTGTCCAGCAAGCACGAGACTCTTACTTCAAAACCCTATTTAGAAACAAAAACTATACCAAGAATAGTTTTTCCCCGGGGCTGGGGATATAGCCTAGTGGCAAGAGTGCCTGCCTCGGATACACGAGGCCCTAGGTTCGATTCCCCAGCACCACATATACAGAAACCGGCCAGAAGCGGCGCTGTGGCTCAAGTGGCAGAGTGCTAGCCTTGAGCGGGAAGAAGCCAGGGACAGTGCTCAGGCCCTGAGTCCAAGGCCCAGGACTGGCCAAAAAAAAAAAAAAAAAAAAAAAAAAAAAAAAAAAAAGAATAGTTTTTCCCTTAAAATTAAACTAATGGTATTTTTTGTACATTTGTCAAATGTTTCCAAATACACAAATTAAGACATGGGTATTTTAATCTTCTGTATCAGATGATCAAAGTTGGTTCTCAATTACTTAAGAGCTTAGTTGCAGCCCATTGCCAGTGGCTCATTCCTATAGTCCTAACTAGTGAGGAGGATGAGATTTGGAGGATCATGGTTCAAGGCCAACCTTGATAGAAATGTTTGCTAAACTCCAAAATAACCAGCAAAAAGTGGAAGGTGTGGAGCACTAGCTTACCAAAGCATGAGACCCTGAGTTCAAGCTGCAGTACTGCCCCTCTTCCCCAGAAAAGTATAAATTTTCAGTAAAAAGTGAGAATTAATTTTACAAACACTGAGAGCAGTTGTAAATCATTTTAGGAACTTACATTATTGAAAATGCTATGTGTACTTGTGTTGGAAATTATTGTTCTCAAATTTTTTTTCTTCAAATGTTTTAATGTCTGTAAAGACATTGTTCATTTAAAACATGAGAATTGTGATGCTTATGTTCTAAGCAGGGTTTCGATAAGAGAATCATTAGTACCATTTTGTGGATGGTTACAATTATACTGAAAGATTTCTATTAGACAAGCATTTTTATTTGTGTTGACAGATGTTTCTTATGAGAGAGGTTGAATAGCTGTGTTCTAATTATTTTGGTCAGAAATTGAAAATCCTTACTACATCCAGTCACTTAGCCTTCGTTCTTACCAAAACCTTATTATTAAAATTAAACTGATGTAATTCAAAATTAAAATAATTTAAGACTTTTTAAAGTAGACTGATAATTTCCATCTTATTGAGCAAATGGCAGATTCTAAGCAAGCATTCATCTTTAGGTATAGTAACTAGGTTTTTTATGACCATAGAAGTTGAGTCATTGGTTGTATAGTGGTATAATATAGTGTAACAGCCTTCCACAAGATCATAAACTTAGAGCCTTTTGATTTGTAGCTTTCCTTGAATCTGAACATGGTGTGACTTCATCGTTGCTAATTTGAGGACAAACAGAAAGCCCATACTTAGCATTGCCTTCTGCTTTAAACTGAGACTTTGGTTCTAGCAGCTTGAGCAAAAGTGTGTTTATAATGGTGGAAACAGGAGTTTTCTTCTCAGTTAAGATTATGCTTGACATGACTTGTTTAGATCAGAAGTGAGAACTAGAAAGATCCAAGAAATACTGTGTACAAGTCCCCCTTGATCTTGATTCCTTGACTAGTATAACTATCTTCAAAGAGATTTGAGAAAATTTTTGCTTAACACCATCTCTGCTTCCCATCCATGTTTTGTGTTGTACTATGGTTTAACTAAATCCAGGTTTGTTTTATACTATTTCAGAAGGTTTTCCTGATTTAACTTGTGTTGGACCAGTCTGGACTTCAATTTCCCAGTCCCTATGGTAGATGAACTTTGCTTAATCTTCTTGGGCTGACTTGGGTCAGCTCTATTGTATATTATTATATATGCCTCAGCCAGCCAGAATTGCAGCTGTGTGAAGGCTTGGATTATGAAACATCTATCTTACTGAATTAGAAAAAAATTTTTTTTGTTGTTTTTGGTTTTTTTGGCCAGTCCTGGGCCTTGGACTCAGGGCCTGAGCACTGTCCCTGGCTTCTTCCCGCTCAAGGCTAGCACTCCGCCACTTGAGCCACAGCGCCGCTTCTGGCCATTTTCTGTATATATGTGGTGCTGGGGAATCGAACCTAGGGCCTCGTGTATCCGAGGCAGGCACTCTTGCCACTAGGCTATATCCCCAGCCTGAATTAGAAAAATTTTTAAGTCTCCTTTGAAGTACTGGTTTTGCTCACCTTATAATGAAACACAAAGTATCAGTGCTTCCTGAGTAGGGAAGATCTTTGACAAAGGGTTTTTATTCCTTTACATGTCATTGATTCCTAAAGAAATTAGTTCACAATGGAAGAGAAGAGGGGAGTGCTCCCAATACCTGTTTCTGGGAGGAATGGGAGAGAGTACCAACAGTGTTCTCTCAGTTACTTGGGCTCCATCCTCAGAGTCTTCTTTATTTCTTCCTTCCTATCTTTTTTTACCTCTGCAATAACCCAGCCCAATAACTTTAAATACTGCCCTTGTTGTTGTTCTTTGTTTTTCCAGTCCTGGGGCAGGACTCAGGGCCAGAGCACTGTCCCAGGCTTCTTTTTGCTCGAGGCTAGCACTCTGCCACTTGAGCCACAGTGCCACTTGCGGCTGTTTTCTATATATATGGTGCTGAGGAATCAAACCTAGGGTTTCATGTATACAAGACAAGCACTCTTGCCATTAGACCATATTCCCAGCCTAAATGACTGCCCTTAATGTGTCTCAAGTATTGATTCATATTCTCTCCCCTAACACACACATACATAGTTGAGAGTTGCCTCCTTTTTCTCCACTCCCATTGCCTTTTTTCTGATTCTCACATTCTGAAGTGTCTGTCTTCAGGTAATTGGAATATTTTGGAGTCTTTGAAAAGGCTTGGACTATTGTAATCATCTCCTAAATTTACTTAAAACCTATAATGCCTCTTGCCACATCCATTCTACATGCCACTGCCAGGACAATGTGTCAGAGATTCTGTTTAGATCATGTCACTTGTTGAGAATTTTTATCCTTACTACTACTCAGATTCTTTAGCCTGATATGTTGACTACCTACCTCCTTTTTCTCTCAACAATCTCATGTTTTTCTTAGTTACTCCACTTGACAGTATAAAAAAAAATAAAAACTGCCTTTAACTTACAGTCTCTGAGCCTTGGTGTGGATATAATTTTGTTTCTTTTTTTTTTTTTTTTTTTTGCCAGTCCTGGGGCTTGGACTTAGGGCATGAGCACTATCTCTCACTTCTTTTTGCTCAAGGCTAGCACTCTGTCACTTGAGCCACAGCGCCACTTCTGGCTTTTTCTATATATGTGGTGCTGAGGAATTAAACCCAGGGCTTCATGTATAAGAGGCAAGCACTCTTGCCACTAGGCCATATTCCCAGCCCATAATTTTGTTTCTTAAATCTAGGAATGCATAACTTATTAGGCCTGGAAAATTCTCAAACATTATCTCTTTGACTATTACTAGTGTTCTGTTACCTTCTTCTGGGGCTCCTGTCAGCTTCTCACTCTGTCCATCATTTGACTTCTCTTTGATAATTCCCACCTCATTATTTCTTTGGGTTGCCCCTGGTTATTTCCTGTGTTTGGGTTCTTTGCTTTTCCTCCAGCTGTATGTAGTCTTTTACCCAATGTGTTATGTTTAGTTTCAGTGACTTTTTCATTTTAGAATTCCCTATTTGCTCTGTTCTCCAATCTGCCAGACCTTTCTTTTCCTATAGAATCTTATTCTTATAGTTTTGGCCTCTCTTTCACCTCTCCCCTTTTCTTCTCCTTTTTCCTTCCCTCCCCTCCCTTCCCCATCCTCCTTCCTCTCCTTCCCACAAGAAAGGGCCTGAATCTCACTGTATGGACCACGCTGGCCTCAAACTTGCAAATTTCCTGCCTCTGTGTCCTAAGCACTAGAATTTGACTTGTACACCACCACTCCAAGCAGTTTTCTTTTGTAAATTGTCATCACATTTAGTTCAGCTGAGTACCAGTGGCTAACACCTATAATCATGGCTACTCAGGAGGCTAAGGCTTGAGGATCTTGGTGTGAATGTCCTGGGCAGAAAATCCCAGAGACTCCCTTTCCAATTAACCAGCAAAATGATGGACTGATTCAAGTGTTAGAGCACCAGCCATGAGCAAAAAGCTGATCAAGAGCTTGGGGAGCCCTGAGTTTATGTCTCAATACTAGCATAATAAATTAATGAATATACAAATACATATAAATAAAATATGTGTTTAAAAATTAACTATATCTTTACCCTGATAATTCCTTTATCAGAATTTCTTGTGGTTCAAAGGTACTCTATTTAGTTTGCTCTTAAGGTGGCTATCCTATATGGCTAAGAGTTAAGTTGTATTTTTCAAAAGTGGGTATAAATTTGCTTCTTCTAGATACCTTGTTTTGGGGTCTGGGTTGGGTTAATTTTTATGTTAATTTCTTGGTTTAGAGTTTCATTCAGAAATTGGAACTGAAATTATTATTTTGAACCTGAAAAATCCATGTGAGGTACAGGCTCAGAGTTCTGATTCTCAAAAGAGACTTTTCCCTGCCTCCCGCTTCCCCCAAGAGAAACTTAGAAAGTTTCTTGTTTGTGTTCTGGGCTGTTAGAAGAGTATTTTTCCTGGTTCATCCTTTTGTTGGGGATGCATAGAGTTTCCACTTTAGTCAGGATCTAAATCTAGGGATCTGTCTTATATATGTCCAGTCTTATCTTCACACATCATGCAAAACCAAGGCCGGAAGTTATTGAAGTTCTCTTCCCCCACTGTATTAGCTCATGTTATTATTGTGGTTTTCAGTTCCTTCTTTAAGCCTCCTCCCCAGAGGTATTCCTTTCTTTCTTAGTATATTAGCTGTACATTTAAATTTATATGTATATATGTGTATGTGTGTATATATTGTCTAGTATGTGTAGTTCTTTATCTGGAAAATGTTTAGATTGTCTTAAATATCCATCTTTCTCTTTACGGATAGATATTCTTGCTCTTTTTTTTTTTTTCATGTTTCTCAGCAACTAACATGAAGTGACTTAAAGGAAATAATTCATTAGGCCCTAGTGGCTCACACCTGTAATCCTAATTATTCAGGAAACAGGTTTGAGGATCTCAATTTGAAGCCAGCCTGTGTAAAAAAGTCCAAGAGACTTTTTCTCCAATCAGTAAAAAGCTGAACATTGGCGGTACAATGGCGTGCCAACCTTGAGCAGAAAAGCCAAGTGAAAAGAAAGCATTAGGCCTTGAGTTCAAGCCCCAGCACCACCATACAGTCATTAAAAAAAAAAACAAAAAACCAAACTAGTGGGCTGGGAATATGGCCTAGTGGCAAGAGCGCTTGCCTCGTATACATGAAGCCCTGGGTTCAATTCCCCAGCACCACATATATAGAAACTGGCCAGAAGTGGCACTATGGCTCAAGTGGCAGAGTGCTAGCCTTGAGCAAAAAGAAGCCAGGGACAGTGCTCAGGCCCTGAGTCCAAGCCCAGAGACTGGCACACAAAAAAAAAACACACAAAAAAAACAACTAGTTGTACAAAGGTTCAACATGTCAGTTTGTGAATGTAATGCATTTTGATCAACTTTACCCCTTCCCTCATTCTTCTTCCCATCCATTCCAACCCCGCTTAGCCACTTAAACTAAACTTTTTTGAGAGAGTATAGGCTCACAAAGAGTCACAAAATCTGTACAGAAGACCCTTGGTACTTTTGACCCAGTTTCCTAATGCCACGTTGTAGAATAGCCAGGATATTGGCATTGATATAGTACAGACAGCACTACTGTCCATGTGACCCCTAGTGTTGCACTTCTGTCACTATCTCCCCTTCTCAGTGTCTGGCATCTCCTAGTCCAGAAATTGCCCTTTGAGAAATTTTTGAATAACAAATTTTATTTCCTCTCATAGTTATAAGGTTCTCCAAATTATTTCCTGTTGTCTGGGTATGTGGTAACTTAAGAATTTTTGTCTTAATTATCCAATTTGTGTTTGTAGAGTTCTTAGCACTCTCTTAATACCCTTTATTTTTTTTTGGTATGGCTTTTTATTTTTGTTGGTAGTGGGGTTTGAATTAAAGAGCCTCACACTTGCTAATAAGCAAGTGCTCTACCACTTGAGCTATGTTGCCAGCCTCCAATTTGTCGGGGGTTTTGTTGTTGTTGTTGTTGTTGTTTTTGCCTCGGGCTAGCTTCAGACCATATCATCCTGCCTGTGCCTCCCATGTGGTTTGGATGGCTGCCACTTGCCACCATGCTGCTTGCACTTTGAGATTGGGCCTTACTAACTTTTTGCCCAGTGCATTCTTTCTCCCCAAATAGCTGGGGTGATAGGTGTACACCACTAGGTTCAGGCGTTAAATGTCTTTTTGGTGTCTATAGATGATAGGCCAATTTTATTTCTGGTTTAGTAGTGTGTGTCCTTTCTTTTTGTTAGTCTAGCTAGAGGCTTGTCATCTTTATTCATCTTTTCAAAGAACTCCTTGTTTCACTTGTTTTTGCTCTGTTGTCTTTCTGTTTTAATTTTCATGGCATTCTAATTATTCCTTATTTTTTGGTTTTGCATGTACAGGTTGAGCCATCCCTCAACCAAAAGCCCAGGATCAATGCTCCAAAAGTTTCAGACTTTGGATGTTTACATGAGGAATGTTCATCTGGTCTGCTATCCCCCCACCCCCACCCCCCAATCCTGGGGCACTCAGAACCTAGGCACTGTCCCCTGGCTTCTTTTTGCTCAAGGCTAGCACTCTACCACTTGAGCCACTGCGCCACTTCTGGCTTTTTCTATATATGTGGTGCTGAGGAATAGAATCCAGGGCTTCATGCATGCTAGGCAAGCACTCTACCACTAAACCACATTCCCAGCCCATGAAGATACTTTTTTAAAAGTTTGAAATCTGGACCACTTCTGGTCCCAAGCATTTTGTATAAGGGATGCTTGATCCTTTATTCTTTTTCTACATCTTTTTTATTGGAGACAATATATATAATATTAATACTATAATTTGTCCTCCTGTGGTGCCTCAGCTGTTTCCCACCAATTTTGATACGTTCTTTCCTTCTATTCAATTTTTTTTAAATTTCCCTTGAGACCTTGTCTTTCATGAATTATTTAGAATATATTATTTTATTTCCAAGTGTTCAGAGGTTTTTCTGTTGTCTGTTTATTGTTGCTCTTGGGTTTGTTTTCCTTATTATTAGAGAAACATGAGCCTTAGTTTTATGGTTCAGGATGTGGTTCGTCTTAGATGTTCCAGGGACGCTTGCAAAGTTCAGTGGCTTTTTTTTCCTAATATATTTTAACTAAATTCCTTTTCTGTCTAAAGTAGTCAGTATCTGTATTACAACTAAAATCCTAATGCCCCTTTGCAGCTGCATTTAGTATTGTTTATCTTGACATTTACATGTTTTGCTCCAAGTTTTGCTACCTCTCCATCACTCTGTGAGCTTCAGAACATCAATCCTACCTTTTTTTTGTTTGCTTGTCCTGCCTCATGTGGCAAAAATTTGTAAGTACATGAGAGGACATGAGTAGTTTCTTTTTTAAAGTAGTTGATAAGGGACTTCGTTTCCTCAAATCAGATTATGGCTACAGTGTCTTTTGATCAATGTCACCCCTTCCATCATTCTTTCCCCAGCTTCTCCTATCCCATTCCCACCCTAAAGTTACATAGTTCAATTTTTTTTTTTTTTTGGCCAGTCCTGGGGCTTGGACTCAGGGCCTGAGCACTGTCCCTGGCTTCTTCCCGCTCAAGGCTAGCACTCTGCCACTTGAGCCACAGCGCCGCTTCTGGCCGTTTTCTATCTATGTGGTGCTGGGGAATCGAACCCAGGGCCTCATGTATACGAGGCAAGCTCTCTCGCCACTAGGCCATATCCCCAGCCCTACATAGTTCAATTTTAACATAATGTACATTGAACATAATAAGTGTATTTGTTTACCCTTCCTCTCTCCATTTGTGTCTCCCCCACCATTCCTATGAAAAGGTTTCATTATTGAAGATTATATTTAAAAATAATGGCCCGGCTCAGGATGTAGGTCAGTAGTAGTGCTTAGAGTGTGCTAGGTTCTGGGGTTTATTCCCAGCTCCATTCACATCTCTTTTAAAAGGTAAGTTTAACCTGGGGAGATTTAAATCTTACCCTTTGACTTACTCTGTCTTACTTTTAACATCAAGGTATCTTCAGTAACTAAACCCAGGAACAGACTGTAATGTCTGTTAAATTATTGGAATGACATTTTATTTCAGTTTGGTCATGTCATAATTCAAGCAGAGACATGTGGGAAGTTCCTTACTCATTCTGCAAGGCCTATTTTGCAACTCGTGCTATTTCCTTCACTTCAAGTTGGTGTGTCCTCATGTAAAGGTGCTACCTCCACAGTAACATGTTTCATAACACATGTCCTTGTCGGAGTGCACAAAAGCCTAGCTGGGTGCCTATAAGTCTTGTTTCCTAGTAAGGAAGCACGTGGCATTCCCTCAGCCTTTCCTGTGCTAAACTTTTGAGTTGCTTATAGATAACAAAAACGTCCTTCACTTGTTTTCTCCCTTTTAGCATACCTTTTTCTAAGTAGTTGTATAAAGGGCTTTAGTTCTACAAATCAGCTTATGATTATGATTTAGCTGGGGAGTAAAATGTATTTAGTTTTTTTGGTGTGGAACGTATGCCATTATTGAAGTGTTCAGGCACTGACTCGGCCCCTAGCAAAGTTGCTGGGTGGAGTCCATGAATGTACAGGGATGTCAAGTGAACATTCTGCCCCTGGATATGATACTCTGTTAACTGCCAGGGGTGATGGCTTTGGGGAATTTTCTTACAGCTTTTGCTGACTCCCTACTTGGGGAAGGTATAGCATAGATGATTGACTTTTTTGAAGGTTTCCTTGAATTTCAGTAGCATCATGTCTTCCCCCCCATTGGAACTAATGACTAGATTGTTCTTAAACAAGAAAAGTCTTTCTCATTTTCTCATGTATTTAACTTCTTTTTTGCCCCATTTTTCCTTTTCTCTTCCAGTTACTCAGCCAGTAACCTTGTTATACGAATGTCCCTTGGGAATATTCAAGAAAGGCATGAACTGTAAATAAAGCAAGATTTCAGAGAGACAAGGTTGTTATCTTAGTTGTGATTAGTATTCCTTGGTCTCATTTATAAATGACAAATTGTAGCATAAATTGAGTTTTGGGTGGATGCGCTTGAATCTACTGATAGAAAAATGATAGGCTAGGTGCTGGGAATATGGCCGAGTAGTAGAATGTTTGCCTCGTATACATAAAGCCCTGGGTACAATTCCTCAGCATCACATATATAGAAAAGGCCAGAAGTGGCACTGTGGCTCAGGTGGCAGAGTGCTAGCCTTGAGCAAAAAGAGCCAGGGACAGTGCTCAGGCCCTGAGTTCAAGCCACAGGACTGGCGAAAAGAAAGAAAGAAAAGAAAAGAAAAATGATAGGCTAGGCTTTATTATTTTCTCTTATGTAAATTTATTCATCATTCATCAAACAGCATGTGTTGAGAATTGCTCTTTGATTCCCAAAGCATTTGAGTTTCATGTTGGAACGAAGTTAGATATCAAAGGAACCTTAACTGGTCAATTTATTGATTTGATGGTTATCTGCATCCATATAGTCATCACCCAAAATATAGTTTGGCACTTTCACTTCAGAAACTTCTCTCATATCACTTTCTTGTTTCTTTTCATTGTTTTCTCTTCTTTTCATGGTACTAGGGCTTGAACTCAAGGCCTCAAACTTGCTTGGCTTGCTTGCTTGGCTGGTGGTCTACCACTTGAGCCACGCCTTCAGCCTGGCTTTTTGATGATTTTGGAGACAGAGTCTCATGGACTTTTCCACATGCTGACTTTGAACTTCAGTATTTCAGCTCTCAGCTTCCTAAGTAACTAGGATTACAGATGTGATCCACTTTGCCCCTCAACCCCACCCCTGCCCATTGTGCTAAGGATTTACAGGGCCTTTGACATGCCGGCAAGCACTCTGCTATGGAGGTACATCTCAAGCCCTCATGTAAGGTTTTGCCTTACACTTTCTGTCCCTGTCAGCTGCTTTTTATTACATTAGATAATTTTACCTGCCCAAGAACATCGTAACGTCGTATGAATCAAGTCATGTATCGCTTAGCTTTTTTGTGCCCAAACTCAAAACTACCTACTCCCTTCTCTCAGAACTGAGATCTGAATTCAGAGTCTTGCACTTCCTACGCAGGCACTTTATCCCTTGAGTTACTCTTATCAGATATTTTTTCAGATAGGGTCTCAGCCTTGACTATTTGTGCTTTCTCAAGTTGCTGAGATGACAAGTGCCTAACCATTTTGCTTTCCTTGTAGTATGGGATTATAGGCACATAATGAGGTGGAGCTTCACAAATTTTTATGCCTGGGCTGCCCTTGAACCACAACCCACTGTTTTCTGCTTCTGAAGTAACTGAGATTGTAGACTTGAATCCCGTGCCAATCTTTAGAGCTATGATTTTGGACTTCTCTATTTTACAAAGGAGAGAAGAGAATGCTATAGTGAATATTGCTGATTCTTAAGGTGCAAGCAGGTAAAGAAGACTTACGTATGCTTTAGACTGGATAGATCTGTCTGCTTCAAGTCTTTGTTTTACTTTATTTTTTTTCAGCCATAAAGTAGAAATCATAATTTTTACTTTATAGAACAGAGAAAGATGTGATTGAGTTGTCTCAATATCTTTCCCAGCTCAGATGAATTGAAAAAGAATGAAGTTGGAGCTGGGAATGTGGCTTAGTGGTAGAGTGCTTGCCTAGCATGCATGAAGCCCTGGGTTTGATTCCTCAGCACCATATAAACAGAAAGAGTTGGAACAGTGCTCAGGCCCTGAGTTCAAGCCCCAGGACTGGCAAAAAAGAGTGAAGTGTTTTGCTCAGCACTAGTGGCTCACACCTGTAATTCTAGAGACTCTGGAGGCTAAGATCTCTGAGGGTCATAGTTTGAAGTCATTCCAGACAAGAAAGTCTTTGAGACTTTTCTCCAGTTAACCAGCAAAAAGCCCAAGTGGAGCTGTGGCTCAAATGGTAGAGTGATGACCTTGAGCACAAAAAGTTATGAGAAGTTAGGTACCAGTGGCTCACACCTGTGGCTGAGTTCTGAGGATTGTGGTTCAAAGCCAGCCCACAGAAAAGTCAATGAGACTCAAATAGTAAAGCACTTGGCTTGAGCAAAAGAAGCTCAGGGACAGGGCCCAGATCCTGAGTTCAAGACCCAGGACACACACACGCACACGCACACGCGCGCACGCACCTTGAGTAAGACCCAGTACTAGCACATAAAAGAAGAATTAGATGTTTTCCCCTTTTCTCTCCTTAAATAAGAAGGTTGTCCCTCTTAGTTGAAATTAACCCATTATAAAAGTGATCATGGCAGTTGGGAAGAGTGACACACTTCTGATCTACTGTGGAAGCAAAGGCAGGAAGACTGAAAGTTCAATGCCAGCACAACATGATTAAGACTGTCTCAAAAACAAAATACAAACAAAAGGCTGAAGCATAGCTCAACTCACACCCTGGAGTTCAGTCTCCAGTAATAACCTTCCCTTCCCCCTAAAAAATTATTAGGGGAAATAGAAGACAGAGTTAATAGGTGAGACTTAAAACTATTGAAAACCCATGTAGATTTACTTTTTCATGGTTTTTAATAGTTTGTTGTGTTGCATGGATACATGGTTGAGGCTGTTTTGAGAACTAATACCATTTTCCCATGTGTTAGTACTGAGCAGTTCTAGACAGTTGCCAGAGGGTGATATATTTTCCCAACACCTTTTTTGCATGTATAAAATGTTACCATCACTTTTCCCCATAGGTTGTACACTGGATGAATAGGAAATAGTAAAGATGACTGTCACAAGAGACACAAAACAGTTCTTTGGTGCTCACACTTCCATATGTGAAGTCTCTAGGTGACACTCTTAAAGATTCCCCGTTCATTGTTTGGTTTATTATATTTTTCTCTAGATAAAATAAGTATTTTTTCCCTAAAAGATTTTATTGGTTTTGTCAAGCCTGATTCCAATGCCAGAATACCAGTCTCTTTCTTTTCTTTCTTTTTTTTTTTTTTTGGCCAGTCCTGGGCCTTGGACTCAGGGCCTGAGCACTGTCCCTGGCTTCTTTTTGCTCAAGGCTAGCACTCTGCCACTTGAGCCACAGCACCACTTCTGGCCATTTTCTGTATATGTGGTGCTGGGGAATCGAGCCCAGGGCCCCATGTATATGAAGCAAGCGCTCTTGCCACTAGGCCATATCCCCAGCCCCCAGTCTCTTTCTTGTGCTTGAATGAAGTTGGCCAACTACTAACATCTCTTCCTGTAGTGATTCTTGGAGTGCTTCTAGTTCACACACCACTCACAGAAGGCAACTGGATGGATTTCAAAGCCAGCAGTTCACTTGTAAACTACAAGACTGTCCATTTCACATGATCTGCCATTGCAACAAAACCTCAGCTGGAGCTCTCTCTGCCACATTAAGATCCATTCAGAGCCCTCTTGCCCTTCACTCTGTCTCCATGTTGTGTCATTGTTTAAAAAAAAGAAAGAATCTGTACTTACTTTACATAAAACAATCCTGTGGGGCAGAAGGTTTGCTCTCAAGAGAAAGGGAACTAGAATTTCAGATTAAGGTAATTTATGTTCCTCCTTACCAAACAGCCCTAACTAAGATTTGCTTATAAGTACAGGAGAGAAGAGCAGAGGATAGTCTTCTGAAAAGTTCTTCAGTTTACGGCTTGTCTTTGCTAATAGGTTACATGTTGCTATAATAAACATATTTTCCAAACGAAAAATCAGCTAACCTATTTTACCAAATATCTCCAATAACCACCTGCCCTGGGCTTAGTGCAGACCAGGCAAGCACTCTACCACTGAGCCACATTCCTAAACATTTTTTATTTTGATTTTGTTTCCTTTTTTTTTTGCCAGTCCTGGGGCTTGGACTCAGGGCCTGAGCACTGTCCCTGGCTTCTTTTTGCTCAAGGCTAGCACTCTGCCACTTGAGCCACAGCACCACTTCTGGCCATTTTTTGTATATGTGGTGCTGGGGAATTGAACCCAGGGCTTCATGTATACGAGGCAAGCACTCTTTGCCACTAGGCCAAATCCCCAGCCCTTTTATTTTTATTTGAGACAGGACAGTCTTGCTAAGTTGCCCAAGGTGGCACAAACTCCTTATCTTTCTACCTTAGCCTGCTAATTAGCTGGGATCATAGGCATGTGTCACCATGCCAGCCAGACCTAATAGTATCTCTTTTTAATTTGCAGACTTATCAGAAAGGTTTTGTATTGCAGTTCTAGCATTTGGGATGGTAAGGCAGGAGGATCATGAATTCCAGGTCAACCTGAGCTACATTGCTGCTTCCAGACCAGCCTGGCTTGCAAAACAGGACCTTCTAAAAATAAATAAGCACAGACAAATAGAATTACACATTTAGAAGTAAAACAGTTGGAACTCTCCAGGAACACACATATTTGGTTGTCTTGAATGGAGTAGTAAGTTGACTCTTCACAAGAGAAGTATGCTGTATTCTAAATTCCTTTCTACCATCTTTTAGCGCAGTAGTGGTATATCCCTAGAGCTAAAGCCAAATTCTGCTTGTCTACTCAAGATAGACTGTAGCGGAAACCTTGGTCTATATGGAGAGCTTTTATCTTACTATGAGAGATTCTTCTGCCTTATCTTGAAGTAGGAACAGGAGATGACAGTGTTAACCCCAGGACTGTCCATCTGACTAAACTCACCTGATAGGTATAGGTCATACAACATAGGAAGGTACTAACTAGCAAGCAGTTGCTGGCAGTAAAAATATCTCAGAGAAGAAATCCTCATTGAATTCATGGATTTTTCTTGGGTTTTTTCTTGTGCAAATGATTTCCTGTAGATGTGGGAATTATGGTCAAGATAGGCTCTTTTGCTTGTTTTTCTCAGGCCATGCTTCCAGCCAGTGCCGTAGCTGCAAACTGCGGAGTAAAAGGAAGAGAGCAAAGAAATAAATGTTTTGAAAACAAAATACAAGGAAACCAGGGGAACCAAAGAGGAAACAGACACTGAGAAATTCCAAAAGAAACCAGACGAGTAAAGAACGTGTTCGTGTGTTCAGAGTTGTTTTCTACAGTGTATTTATGGAGGGTACAGGTGTCTCAGCAGTTCCATTGTGTATTGTGAAAAACATATTTTGTTCACTCTGAACTTCTCAGAAGGCTATTCCTAGCTGGGCACCAGTGGCTCATGCCTATAATCCTAGCTACTCAGGAAACTGAAATCTGAGGATCACTGTTCAAACAGCCAGTGAGACTCTTGTCTGGAAATGGCACATGGCTCAAAGTGGTAGAGCACTATCCTTGAGCACAAAAGCTCAGGGACAGAGCCCAGGCCCTAAATTCAAGCCCTAGAACCAGCACACACATACAAAAAAAAAAGACTATTTGTTAAGTTCTCAGTGTGACCTAACATTTAGTTTTTAAAAGTATGTTTTAGTTCCTGCTGCAGTCTTGTTCCAAAACAGCAAGTTTGCTGTCATTCAGAAAGCAGGATGAGACAGTATGTATAGGGACTGAGTCTGTGACTGACTGCAAGTGCCTGGTGTGGCAGTGGCCGGGGACTGTGAACATATATGCAGGGCCATGTTTACATGCTGAGACCTCAGCCACAGGACAGTGGGAACCCAGCCTTCTTGCTTGCTTACCTCTCAGTGAGCAGCATCTAGAGCGGTTTGTTAAAAATAGGTGATCAGTAAATATGTGTTGAATTAATACATGAGTTTATAAGAAGAAAATTGAGGAATGAGTGGATAGATCTGCAATGATAGAATATTAAGTGGACTATGAAGATGCATTTTTGCATCTTAATTGGATTATTTCTTGAGAACATGAACAATCAACAGCTATTTTTATTGTGGGTTTTTTTTTTTAAGTTTTAAGACCTTACCTACATTGTTTTTGTGGTGATTTTCTTAAATCATTATTAGAAAGGTGATATACAGAGGGGTTACATTTTCACAAGTCAGGTAAGGGCTACATTTCTTTTTGGGCTTCCTTGGCTGTCTCCCAGTCCTTTTTGTGTTTTGTTTAGTGCCTAGTTAGTATGTCTACTGAAAATGCTAAATGTGGATTGATATTTAATGTAGCTTGTTCTTCTAGATACTTTAAACATCTTATTGTTACAGGAATGTTACTGTATTGTTTGAAGCCAAACTGGGAGGAGATTTTAGTCAGCCAGGAAAGGTTAACTGTTATTGTATCTATTCTGTATCCCTGCCCCCTTGGGAGTTATTGGGATAGAAAAAGAAGGTGGCTTCTCCTTTCCATGAAACCTATTATCAACCCCCTGGATATTGTTTGCACTACTCAATTTTTGTTTTTAATCTTCATTTTTTGTGGTCCTGGGGCTTGAACTCTGGGCCTAGGTGCTATACCTGAGCTTTTTTTTTTTTTTCAAGTAGTGCTCTACCACTTGAGCCACAGCTCCACTTGTATTCTTTCTTTTTTCTGTGATTAATTGCAGCTAAGAGTCTCAAGGACTTTCCTGCCGGAGCTGACTGCAAACCATGAGCCTCAGATCTCAAGCCTCCTGGGTAGCCAGGGATTACAGGCATGAGCCACCAGCACCCACCTATAATCAATTACTTTTACAAATTAGCTTTGTAGTTCAGCCATCTTTACAAAATGAGTTGGTTTCAGCTAACCATGGTTATTTTTCTTGTTGGTGTCACATCATCACAGATTGGCTAATGGCACTCACTGCCATTAAGCTGACCTCTTTGTGCTTTCAGAACCAGCTCTGGACTGTCTTAAAAGTATACTTGTATTCTGACTGTATTGACAATGCCTCTACAGTCTTGGTTTTTATTGTTGTTTGTTTTATTTTGTTTTGTGGTGCTAGCAGTTAAGCCTGAGCCTTGCACATGTCATCTAAGTGGTCTGTCCTTGAGCTCTCCCTGGCCCACTCTCTGTTTAGTTTTTTACATTCAGGTTTTTCTTTGTTTTGAGACAAAGTCTCACTGTGTGGCCCAGATTGGCCTGGAGCTCACTTTCCCCTGAATTACAGGTCTGCTCCACCAGCTCATACGCCAGTCCTCTTTGTCGTTTTCCTACCTCAAGATAGGAAGGCATCTTTGGACCAAGGAGCCTTGTTTTTTTCAAGTAGAGAATAGTAGTTGAGACCAAAATCTGGGTTCAAGGAGCCCATCGTGAATGGCGGTAACCAGCAAAGAGAGCTTTTCATTACAGGCTATTTCCTACATACAAAATAGGTGTGTATATGTATGTAGGTAAGAAATGAAGGTCAAACAACCACCCACACACTACCCAGCATTCGTGTGTAACCATCCATATTATATCCCTTTGCAGCCCTGAGAGGTAACCATCGTCTTCAGTTTCCCTTTATTGTTCTCTTACTTGTCTATACAGTAATTTTAAACCACTTATATGAATACCCCTAAACGATCATTATGTAGGTCTTTTTGTTTATTTAAAGAAAACTGCTTTATTTGGAAGATAAAATGTTTGTATGGTTTGCTTGGTTTTTTTAACTTGAAATAAACATCTTGCTGTCTGCATTTTTCTGTGACTTACTTTGCTTAATTTTTTTTTTCAGTTTGCTAGATAGGCACTCTACCACTTCAGTCATTTCCTCATCCTTTTTGTTTTAGTTCTTTTCCTGAATAGGTTCTTGCATTTTTGACTGAGGCCAATCTCTGATCCTCCTACCAATGCCTCTTCAACATACCATAAATTGCCAACATACCCATTTTATTGGTTGAGATAAGGTCTCCCTAAATTTTGACTAGGCTAGCCTGGAACTATAGTCTTTCCCTATTTCTGCTGCACAGATATCTAGGATTGCAATGATAAACACCACACCTGGCCACTTTGCATCGTTTTGATCCTTTTGCTATAATAATCTTAGTTCATTTGTATTTGCTGCTGAATTATATCTCATTGTATGAATATGCCAAAGTTCTTTTTGGTGTTTCCCTACATTTTAGGGAGGGCATTTGCTGTTGAGAAAATACTACTATGAATATTTATGTACATGTTTCTTTATGCATATGTATAGGGTTTCTGTGAAACATTTTTATATGATATCGTATTAAGAAATACATTTTTGGAGCCAGGTGCTGGTGACTCATGCCTGTAATCCTAGCTATTCAGGAGGCTAAGATCTGAGGATTGGATTCGAAGCCAGCCCAGGCCAAAAAGTACGTGAGACTATAGTCTCCACCTAAGCATCCAAAAAAATAAAAGTAAAAGCTGTAAGTGGAGTTGTGATTCAAGTGGTAGAGCACTAGACTTCAACAACAACAACAAAAAAAAGTTTAAGGACAATGTCCAGACACCAAATTCAAGCCCCAATACTGGTGGAAACACACACACACACACACACACACACACACACACACACACACACACACTTTTGGGCTGGGAACATGATAAAACAGCTGCTTAGCAAGTGGGAAGCTCAAGTTCAAACCTTAGCACTACCAAAAAAGAACTTATTTTCATCAGGACTCCAGTATGTACACCTACTAATTTGAACACTCAACAGAAGCAAAATTTCAGTGAATAATGAGGTAAAAATGTAACACTTTATTCTATTATGTTTCATTTAAATACTGGTTGCAAGGTTGGGAATATGGCCTAGTGGCAAGAGTGCTTGCCTCCTATACATGAAGCCTGGGTTCGATTCCTCAGCACTGCATATATAGAAAAGGCCAGAAGTGGCGCTGTGGCTCAAGTGCCACAGTTGCTAGCCTTGAGTAAAAAGAAGCCAGGGACAGTGATCAGGTCCTCAGTTCAAGCCTCAGGACTGGCAGAAAAAATCCCACAAACATTAAGTACTGGTTGTAGGAGTGGAGGTGTTTTGCTCATTGGTACAGTACTTGCCTAACATGCACCAGAACATTGGTTTAATTTTCCAGAACAGCAGTAAAGATTCTCCAGCATGATAACAAGTAAGTAAAGTAAATACTGACTATGACCTAAATTGATTCATACCCATTGGTTTACAATAAGCAGGGTTTGGGGGTTTTTTGTTGGTTTTTTTCCCAGTCCTGGGGCTTGAACTCAGGACCTGGGCACTGTCCCTAGCTTCTTTTTGCTCAAGGCTAGCACTCTACCACTTGAGCCACAGCACCACTTCTGGCTTTTTCTGTTTATGTGGTACTGAGCAATCAAACCCAGGGCTTCTTGCATACTAGGAAAGCACTGTACCACTACGCCACATTCCCAGTCCTCAATAAGCAGGTTTTTTGTTTTGTTTTGTTATGCCAGTCCTGGGGCTTGAACTCAGGACCTGGGCACTGTCCCTGGCTTCTTTTTGCTCAAGGCTGTGTCACTCTACCACTTGAGCCACAGCGCCACTTCTGGCCTTTTCTGTTTATATCGTTCTGAGGAATCGAACCCAGGGCTTCATGCGTGCTAGGCAAGCACTCTATCACTAAGCCACATTCCCTGCTCCAATAAGTTCTTTTTTTTTTTTTTGGCCAGTCCTGGGGCTTGTACTCTGGGCCTGAGCACTGTCCCTGGCTTCTTTTTGCTCAAGGCTAGCTCTCTACCACTTGAGCCACAGCGCCACTTCTGGCCATTTTCTGTGTATGTGGTGCTGGGGAATCGAACCCAGGGCCTCATGTATATGAGGCAGGCACTCTTTGCCACTAGGCCCGCAGTTCTTTTTTTTAACTATTCTAAAAAATTATTTGCTAGTTTAGAATATGTTTAAATGTTAACCAAAGATTACTGTCAGTTTGTTTTTTAAGGTGATAGAATCAGTCTAGCATGGAGTTCTTAATGCTTAGTCCTTAAGTTGGCAGACTTCATTGTTAACAGTCACAAAACAGGTATTTCAAGATTTATTCCTGTCAGAGTTTTGAGGACTTAGTTTAAACAGTTTCAAACTTGTGGGTGCAAGCAGTCCTTCTACCTCAGCTTCCCAAATAGCTGGAACTACACTTATTCTTCCTCACTCCAGCCTGGGAAGATAAAGAGTTGTAAATGGTAGAGAATATAGATGATTCATCCAAGTAGAAAACGGTTGTTTCTTAGATCATTTTCTGCTGGAGCATGGCCATTGACCCATTAACAATTGTAAATGTGAGGTTGGACACAGCACAAACAACAAAACCTTGAAAATCATAGTTGGTACTTGGAAACACTGGCACTCAGGGAAACCAGCTTTGGTCAAATGGACAGCGAAGCAGAACATCCCTTTTGATCTAGAGTTAAACTTCTTGTTCTGAATTCAGAGATTATTATTCATATTTTAGGAAGACAGTGTTAGGATTTTTAAAACTCAGGGCCTCTTGCTTGCTAGGCAAGTATTCTACCACTGAGCCATGCCTTCAGCACTTTTTCTGTGCTAGTTTTGAGATAGGGTCTCATTATGTGCCTGGGCGGGCCTGAATTTTGAATCTCCTATTTGTGCTTCTGTGCATCTCTAGAGTTCCTGATGCATATCACCTCACCAAGCCGTTGGTTGAGATGGACTCTCTAGAACTCCCCTCCCCGCACCACATCTCCCTACCCCCTACCCCCTGCTGGACTGGCCTCAAACTGAGATCCCTGATCTCTACCTCTCAAATAGGCTTGTGGTTATAGGCTTGAACCACCTCACCCTGCTTGAAGTATTTTTTTTTTTTGCCAGACCTGGATCTTGAACTCAGGGCCTGGGCACTGACCCTGGCTTCTTTTTGCTCAAGGATAACTTTCTACCACTTGAGCCACAGTGCCACTTTCAGCCTTTTCTGTTTTATGTGGTGCTGAGGAATCAAACAGCTTCATGCATGCTAGGCAAGAACTCTACCACTAAGCTATATTCCCAGCCCTTGAAGTATTATTTTTAATATAATTTTATATTAAGGTGTTGTACAAAGGGGTTCATAAGTCACATGAGTATGATTATTCTTGTACAGTGTCTCCCCTCCTTTACCTCATTTTCCCCCTCCTGTCCCTGCCCACAAGTTCCATTGTTCGTTTTCCTGAGGCATTGGTTTTTTGTTTTTGTTTTTTTTTCCAGTCCTGGGGCTTGGACTCAGGGCCTGAGCACTGTCCCTGGCTTCTTTTTGCTCAAGGCTAGCAGTCTGCCACTTGAGCCACAGCGCCACTTCTAGCCATTTCTATATATGTGGTGCTGGGGAATCAAACCCAGGGCTTCATGTATGCCAGGCAAGCGCTCTTGCCTCTAGGCCATATTCCCAGCCCCTGGCATTGTTTTTAATGGTCTTAAAAGCATCTTCAGGTTTTCTCCTGGATGTTACCCCTGGGGTGGGGGTGAGAAGTAGTCTGATAGAAGGTAAGCACTGTTTCAGTAGAGATGTTCACTAGATACAGGTGTAAATACTTTGGAATTTCAGGAAAGACTGGTTGGATAATTAGGCAAATCCAAGACATGAGTTTTTTGGTAAGGTTTATTTTTTGCTTGGTTTAAAAAAATTTTTGTCTCCTCTCACTTTTTGTCTTTATGAAGAAAATAAAAATAATTGCACAGACCAACTAAATTTCACTTAGTTCCCTCACAGCTTATTCCCCTCCACAGAGCTTTGCTATTTTAGAACCATTGTGTGAATTATTCCTTGCTAATATAAATCTGATTTTTTTTCTCCTGCTGGAGAAAAGAAGCTTATGTGCACATTACCCTAAATCAACTTTGCTGGAACTTTTTGTTCTCAGGACCTTTTTGCACTCTTCAGAATTACCAAGTAGCTTGTAACTTATTTATAGTATAAAAATTAAAACTGAATGTTAAAAAATATTTCCCAGCTCATTTAAATATCTATATTTTTTGTGCCAGTACAGGGACTTGAAGTCAGGAGTTCCTGCTTTACTTGGCTTTCTTATTACTGGTACTCTACCATTTTAGCCACACCCCAACTCCTAACAAGCTGTATTTTTAAAAATTAGTGAGAGTAGGAATAGTGGCACACCCTGTGTACCTACAACTCGAGAGAAGAAGTAGAAAATGGTAAGCTTATCATAGCATTAGCCAAGGTTACATAGCAAGTTCAAGGTCAGCCTGAGTTATAAAGACTGTCTCAAAAGAAAGACAAAAGTAACATGAGGTTTATAAATATTTTTAATACAACATTGCTTAATACTGCATAGCTAAAACTCTAATCTCAGGTCTGTGTCACCATTCAGTCTGTTTTGACAAGTTGCTTTAGTTGAATCACAGGAAGAAAATCCATCCATATATAGATACATAGTTGGAAAATTTTAATACCCATTCAGTAATTTTGGATATTCTCCTGTGATACTATACCAAAATGTGACCAGTGGTAGTTTCTTAAAGATTAACTGTAACGTGGAATCTAAACCATATAAATAAATTTTCTGTGGTGTTACATTAAAATCCTTTGGTCTCAAACTTAGACTTTGAATGAACTTTTTACCAATGTGTTAGTCACTTGGAAAATACATGTTTGGTGGATTATGTGGATATTCTAATGTTGACTAATTTCATTAGATGGTATCAGCAAGTCACATTCATTTATCTCATTGCCAATCTCATCAGAAGTGTACTGGGAAGCTATCCAGCTCACAGTGGTACATACGAGTTTTCCAAAATTCTAAAGCTTAAAATTAATCATTGGCAGCAGATACTGTCAGTTGTTCTCCTTGAAATGACAAAGTTACTGCCTTCATTTCTGAGAAATGAGAAAATGTCTGTTGGACACTCAAGTGTGGAGAACCATAGTTTTATTTGCCAGTCACTATTTAAAGTTAAAATGGTGCTGCATTATTGAAGCAGACCATTTCCCCTGCATTTCAGCTGTGCAAATGCTTTTCCTGGAGCTCTGGACTCCTGGCAAAAGAGCTTTATGATTACTTCCCATTTTGATTTTTTTTTTTTTAAATAAGCTGGGTGCTAGCGGCTCATGCCTGTAATCCTAGCTACTGAGGAGGCTGAGAGCTGAGGATGCTCACAGTTCAAAGTTGGTAAGACTCTTATCTCCAATTAACCACCAGAAGACCAGAAGTGCATTGTGGCTCAAAGTAGTAAAGCACAAGCCTTGAGCAAAAGACCTCATGGAGGGGCTGGGGATATGGCCTAGTGGTAGAGTGCTTGCCTTGTATACATGAAACCCTGGGTTCGATTCCTCAGCACCACATATATAGAAAAAGCCAGAAGTGGCGCTGTGGCTCAAGTGATAGAGTGCTAGCCTTGAGCAACAAGAAGCCAGAACAGTGCTCAGGCCCTGAGTCCCATGCCCCAGGACTGGCAAAAAAAAAAAGAAAGAAAGAAAAGAAAACCACTTAGTTCATTTTTCTGGTAAACTTTTTGTACATAAAGTTTTTAAAATCTGTCGTGTAAGAGGTGTGGCATATTAAGTGGTGGAGTGGACCCAGTGATTGTGAAGCCCTGAGTTCAAACCTTAGTAGTGATAGGTAGGTAGGTAGGTAGGTAGATAGATAGATAGATAGATAGATAGATAGATAGATAGATAGATAGATAGATAGATAGACAGATAGACAGACAGATAGACAGATGAGTATACTCTGAAGATGTAAGTTTGGTTAAGATTTGTGAAGATTTTGGGGGCAGTGCTGGGGTTTGAACTCAGAGCCTCATGGGCCAGTCAGGCAGTACACCACTGGAGCCACACACCCAAACCTTAGAATGGTATTTGGATAAGTTCTGTGGAAATTCTTCATGTATACATAAAAATAGATCAGAGAGTATGAACATTTTGCTTGAATTTATAAATAATCTCTTGTATTCCCAGGAAGTGGCACTGAGCAGAGATGATACAGTAAGATGATAAACAGCTTTTCTATAGGAATTTTTTTTTATTATCTGTCTGTTAAAACATCATGATCCCATTTATTCTTTTTTTTTTTGTCAGTCCTGGGGCTTAGACTCAGGGCCTGAGCACTGTCCCTGGCTTCTCTTTGCTCAAGGCTAGCACTCTGCCACTTGAGCCACGGTGCCACTTCTGGCCATTTTCTGTATATGTGGTGCTGGGGAATTGAACCCAGGGCCTCATGTATACGAGGCAAGCACTCTTGCCACTAGGCCATATCCCCAGCCCCCCCCCCATTTATTCTTGTTTTTCTTTTTCTGTTTTGATTTGGTTTTGCCAGTCCTGGTTCTTGAATTCAGGGCCTGGGTGCTGTCTTTGAACCTCTTTGTGCTCAAGGCTAGTGCTCTACTACTTGAGCCACGGTGCCACTTCCAGCTTTTTTGGAATAGTTTATTGCATATAAGAGTCTTATGGACTTCCTTGCCTAGACTGCCTTCAAACTGCAGTCCTCAGATCTCAGCCTCCTGAGTAGCTAGGTGTGAGCTACCGGCACCCAGCTTTCTTTTCATTTTTTACCCACTTCAATAATTAATGATTAGAACTTAACTTTATTTCCCATATGCACCTGCTCAGTCCCCCCCCCCATATTATTTTTCAGCAAGTCTCAGGTAAAGGATTTTGTACATAAATATCTCAGTAATGTGTCTCTTCTTTTTAGTTATACCCACTAGCCATTATCACTTGCAAAGAAAGAAGTTTTCATGTTACCAAATACCCAGTTTCTGTTCAGACATTCAGTTGTTGTATTTGGTTGTTTTCCAGTTTGTTTGACTCTAATAAGTTCCTTTCGTGGCAACTGGCAATCTTTTATTTTATTTTATTTTACTTATTTATTTATTTATTTTTGCCAGTCCCGGGCCTTAAATTCAGGGCCTGAGCACTGTCCCTGGCTTCTATTTGCTCAAGGCTAGCACTCTGCCACTTGAGCCACAGCGCCACTTCTGGCCGTTTTCTGTATATGTGGTGCTAGGGAATCCAACCCAGGGCGTCATGTATACAAGGCAAGCACTCTTGCCACTAGGCCATATTCCCAGCCCTGGCAATCTTTTAGTACCTTTTAACTTTCGGATTTCTGTTTCATATTCTCTCTCCCCTTCTATTCAAACCTCACTCTACCACTTGAGCTACATCTTTACTCCTTTCTCCTTTTGCTTTGGTTATTTTTGAGGTAGGTTCCAGGCTGGCCTGGACTGTGATCCTGCCACTTATTCTTCTTGCATAGCCTCAGTGACAATTGTGTGCCACCACACTTGGCTATCAGGTTGTTGTTGATGAGATGAGGTTTTTCTTTTTCTTCAGGCTGGCCTCAAATCATAATTCTCTGGATTTCTGCCTCCTGAGTAGCTGGGACAACAGGCATGAGCTACCAATCCTGGTTTCTTTTACTTAGTAGGAAGTGCTTCAAAACATTAGGGATGAGGGACAGATCATTTTTTTAACATCCTTTTTGTAAAAGCAATACTGCTACCTCCAAGTCAAATTTAGAACTTTTTAGAACTTATGAGGTTATACTGTTTGAAATTTCTCTCTTAAGCCAAGAAGAACAAGAATGATTGACTAGCATATAAATATTCATTTATGTTACTTTATAATATACATCTTAGAATGACAATACCAACAGCTAGTGTGATTTGTACTAGCAGTTTAAATTGAGATGTTTTGCTTATTTTGTTTTTTGCAGGTTTTTTTTTGTCCTTCGAATATTTTCATTAGATGTACAGAGTCAAATTAATGTGTTGTGCTAAAATCACTTTGGAATAACTTTTTGCTACTACTATGGTAATACCACCAATTGGACACATATTAGATTTGTTTGTCTTATGTTTTATTCATAGTGACTGCTTCTGTTCTATTTAAAACTTCATTATATCCCTTTCCTTAGACTTCATTGTATTATGCCATATACAGCTTTTTTCCACTGTACTTTCACTGAATTTATGCCTGGAAGTCACTTGATAGTAGTACTTCTCCAGTTTCATCATTCAGTTTTTTCATATACAAGGTATTCATTTCATTGTGTGAGTTACTGGAGTTTATTCAGCTAATTTTCTTTGATAAACATTTGGGTTATTTCTTGTGTTTTGTTATTATAAAGAGTTCTGCAATGAATGGTCTTATGTGTTGTGTTTTTGTAGGTTTTGGCAAGGATTTCAATGTGACTTAAGGCTATCATCTACTTAAGTTGTAGCCAATTAAATCCTTGTCTGCAGTAGTTTTAAGATAATATTTACTTAAAGAGCTACAGAGTATAATTATTCATTAGGGAAATGCAAATCAAACCACAATGAGATACCACTTCACACCCACAAAGATGTCCATAGTAAAGAAACAAATGATCCAAGGCATGATAGCTCATGTCTACAATCCCAGCATTTGAGACTGTGAGGCAGGAAGATGGTGAGTTGATGGCCAGCATGGGCTATATAGCAAGACCCTGTCCAAAATAACATGCACACACAAACACATGACTTTAAAGGCTGCAAATTATAGCAAGTGTTGGCCATAGTGTTGAAAGATTGAAAGCCCTATACATTGCTAATCAGATATAAAATGGTATGGCCACCTTGGGAAGGTTTGGCAGTTCCTCAAAAAGTTGTTTAAACAGTTACCATATGGCCCAGCACTTCCACTCACAGGTATATGCCCATGAGAAATGAAAGCATATGTCCGCACACAGTTGACAGTCAAGTATGCCAAGCCATGGAAACAACCCAGTGGCCATCAGCTAATAAAAGGATAAACAGGATGTTGTTCATCTACAGTGGGACTTTTTTTTTTAACATAAAAAGGAATGAGACGCATTCAACGGGGATAAAAGGGAACTTCCCATACCCGATAAAGAGCATAAGAGGTATCCAGATGGGAGAGGAAGAAGTTAAACTATCCCCTTCATAGTTGACATGAGAGGGGTGGTGGGGGTACAGTGTCTGTGGGGCTGAGCACCAAACTCAGGGCTTCATGCATGCTGGACAAGCATATTACATGATTTTTTAAAATTATTTTTTATGGCATGTGAGTTTGAATTCAAGGCTTTAGGATTGCTGGCAGATGCTCTTCTGCTTAAGTAATGCCACCAACTCTTTTTGCTCTCGTTACCTTTGAGATACGGTGTCACTTTTTGCTCATCTGCCCTGGACCACAGTCTTCCAGTTTGTGCTTCCTGCCATAGCTAGAATGACAAGTATGTGTCACTACACCCAGCTTTTTCTTTTGAGATGAGGTCTCACAAACTCTTGCTCGGGCTGATCTAGAATCACAGTCCTCTCTATCTCAGCCTCCTAAATAACTAGGTTATAGATATGGGCCACTGTGATCAGTCCTGAATATTACATGTAGAAAGTATTAAAAAACAGGTATAAGGTAGCAGGATGCAGATCAGTATATAAAAACGAATCCTGGAGCTGGGAATGTGGCTTAGTGGTAGAGTGCTTGTCTAGCATGCATGAAGCCCTGGGTTTGATTCCTCAGTACCACATACACAGAAAAAGCCAGAAGTGGTGTTGTGACTCAAGTGGTAGAGTGTTAGCCTTGAGCAAAAGATGCTCAGGGACAGTGCCCAGGCCCTGAGTCCAAGCCCCAGAACGCGTCCCCCCCACCAAAAAAAAAAAATCTTATTTCTGAAAGTTGTAGTGAACAATTCAAAATGGAAGTTAAAACCCCTTTGAGGGGCTGGGATTATGGCCTAGTGGTAGAGTGCTTGCCTTGCATACATGAAACCCTGGGTTCTGGCAAAAAAAAGTATTTTGCAGATTCTAGTACATAACACATTTCTTTTATTAAGTGTATTCTTAAATATTTTACTCTTTTTGAAATTTATAAATCAAAGTGCTTCTTTTTGCTTTTTTTGTTGTTGTTGTTAGTCCTGGGGCTTGGACTCAGGGCCCAAGCACTGTCGCTGGCTTCTTTTTGCTCAAGGCTAGCACTCTACCACTTGAGCCACAGTGCCACTTCTGGTTTTTTCTATATATATGTGGTGCTGAGGAATCAAACTCAGGGCTTCATGCATGCAAGCACTCTACCACTAAGCCACATTCCCAGCCTACAAAATACTTTTGAAATTAAAGAAGATATAAATGGATATCTGTTACTCATAGATTAGAAGACATGCGTGGCACTGGTGGTTCACAGCTGTATTCTTAGCTACTCAGAGATTGAGATCTGAGGATCATGGTTCAAAGCCAGCCCAAGCAAGAAAGTCCTTGTGACTCTTATCTCCAATTAACCAGCAGAAAACCGGAAATGGTGCTGTGGTTTAAAGTGGCAGAACACTAGACTTTAGCAGAAAAGCTCAGGGATAGCACCCAGACCCCAAGTTCAAGCCCCATAATGGGCAAAAAATAAAAAGAAGACATAATATTTCTTTAAATGACAGACTTCCAAAAATGACCTACTGATTCAGTGCCATCTCCATCAGAATTCCAGCTGGTTTCTTTGTAGAAATTAATTTGATTCTAAAAATCATAAAGTAGCCAGGTGTTGGTAGCTCACACCTATAATTCTAGCTATTCTGGAGGCTGAGAATCTGAGGATCGAAGTTTGAGGCCAGCCTGGGCAGATAAATTTTAGAGACTATGGCCTCCAGTTAACACAAAAGGCTTGAAGTGTGGCTGTGGCCCTTGTGATAGAGCAACAGTACTGACATCAGTGAATCCATGAGCAAATTAATTAGCTTCACCCAGCTTCCGTTCATGCTAATATAGCTATAGCCCTAAATGTGATTATTAAACGTTAATTCCGATTTCTCCAGGCTTTGCACTAATGTATCTTTTTGTGCTCCAGGATCTGACTCAGTATATGTCCCTTTAGTCTCCTCCATTCTGTGACAATTTCTCAGTCTTTTGTTTTTTCATGATTTTGATGCTTTGTAAGAAGATTTGGCAGGTACTTTATAGAATATGTTTCCACTTGGGTCTTTCTTGTGGCTAGACTGAAGTTGTGAATGTTAGGATAGGTTAAGGACCAAGAAGGTAATGTACTGTAGCTTTCTTACCTCCTCCTATGTCAACATGCCTCTGATAAGGCTGATTGTGTGGTGAAGGTGGAGTTTGCCAGGTTTCTCCCCCTCCACTGTTAAGTTTATATTTTATATTTTCCTTTTAAATAGATTTTATTTCCATTGCTTTTTTCTATGATACTAGTAAAGCAACACTAACTCTTGCTACTACACTTACACTCCCAGAATATATTATGGTACCACGACTTGCTGTCAGATGGAAGGAGAGATGAGATTTTTCTGCATTTCCCATGGGAATGTGAAATTATTTTTCCCCGATGGGGCATGACAGACAAGATTTCCAAGTCTTTTTTTTTGGCCAGTCCTGGGGCTTGGATTCAGGGCCTGAGCACCGTCCCTGGCTTCTTTTTGCTCAAGGCTAGCACTCTGCCACTTGAGCCACAGCGCCACTTCTGGCCATTTTCTATATATGTGGTGGTGGGGAATTGAACCCAGGGCTTCATGTATACGAGGCAAGCACTCTTGCCACTAGGCCATATCCCCAGCCGATTTCCAAGTCTTATTAGCAAACTACTGCCTCCGGGTTATTTCCAGAATTTGGGTAAATTCTCACAAGGAGTGTTGCCTTTTTTTTTGTTTTTTGTTTTTTTTGGAGTGGAAGTTTAGAGCATTGGAAAGTCTATCTAGTAGAGATTATCCCAAAACAGTCCATCCTTTCAGTCCATCTAGTTCTGTGTGCAGCAAAGACTTAGCCCTAGAGAACTTGGACAGGTAGATATGCCTGGTCCTTGGGCCACTGCATTTACATTCACCTGCAGATTTTATGTCAAAATCCAGGACCCTGGGAAACAGTCTTACAACTTTTCTGTTACTAACACTTAGATGTAGTGGAGGTGTGGCTCAAGTGGTAGAGTACCAGCCTTAAGTAGAAAAAGCTAAGCAAAAGCAGGAGATCCTGAGTTCAAGCCTCAGAACTCTGACACACACACACACACACACACACACACACTCTTTCACTCTCTGTCTCTGCCTCTCTCTCTTTCTCTTTGTGTGTGTGTGTCTATCTGTCTGTCTGTCTCTGTCTCTGTCTCTCTCTCCCCCCTCCCCTCCCCTCCCTTCCCCTCCCATGTACCAGAAATCACTGGCTTTAAAACAGAATTTAAGAAGTACTCATGGGAAATACATTTTGAATGTTGAGCCATTATTCCTTGTTGCTCACATTGCCCTCCTAGGCCATTGTTTCTCACGTTTCTTGTCTAGTAGGTAGAGACCTAGGAGCCTACAGACGTCATCTGAGAAGCCCTCTAGTATCCCCTGGGGCAGCTTCAGTTTAGTCAGTGATTAGATGAGCTGTTCTTTAGCAGTTGGAGACTACTTTAGGACACAGATAGCCTATACATTTAAAAGATGAACCTTTTTCAAGATACTCAATTTAACTCAGTTACATTCCTTGCAATCTAGCTTGCTTGTTGATCTACCTCAAACCTCTCAAAATAGAAAAATCCATTATCTTGATCTCTTGATCTCCTATTACCAAACTCATAGCTTTGGGGGATTTTCTTTCTAACTCCTGTTGGCTTCTGGGCTCTTCCCACTGGCTGCTATTCCCAATCTAAAGATTTTGAGTTTTTAGCTTTTAGCTTTCCTTTTTTTTTTTCTCCTCTGTTTCCCTCTCATGAGTACACTCCTGAAAAATAACAGAATATAAGCAGTAATATGGTAGTTTGGTATGAATTAGACCAGTGTTTTATAGATACTTCTCTACTAGGCCTCCTTCTCATGATTTTATATCCTATAGCAAGGAAGTATTTGACTCCTGATTCTTTTGTTTTCTCATTTGGCCTAATATGCATAACATAAAATTAATGTTTTTTTTTAATGTTCAGCTCAATTATATTTAGTACATAGACAATGGTCTGCAATTATGTTTGTAGAACAATGGGGGGAAAACCTACACAGGTCCCCAAAGCCTCACATGTGCTGACAGGGCAAGCTTTTCACTGGCTTCAGCATTTGTACATTGAAATGGCTGCAGGTTAGCTTCATTCAGAAGCCAAGGAATTAATCTTTGGGGTTTTAATTAACTGTGCTTTATTTCAGCCTGTTATCTTACTATAATTGCAGAAAATGCAAGCTCTAAGTTTGTTTGTGCTGCTTTCATTTGGGAATAAGAGGGAAACTGTTTCCTACTAAGATACTCTTGGCATGTCGTAATTAAACAGCCTTTTAAGAATTCCACATAAAATGCTCTATACTCATCTGAAACCCAGTTTACTCAACTCTCAAGTAATCTACTGAATTATTCTTGTTTTCTTTGCTTCCTTTGAAATCAGCCTTACTGGAGCTAAGCTTGAGAAGTGGGTTGGTTAGCTGATTCACCATAGGAGGAAAGAGACAAGGGTTAAGTGCCAGGAAACTGATCATTTTTACTTCATCAGGCTGTCTTTGAGAGTTTTGCTTAATTTGCCAGCATAGACAGTTCCAAAGCTTATTGCTTGCTTGCTGTTTGGAAGCTTGAAAAGACTTGAGCTAATGATGAAGTTATGAATTCACTGTGGGGCTTCCCTCTGTGTGGGGGAGGGAGTGATGATTGTTAGAATTGCCCAGGCTGTTTTGCTGTGCTCCAAATTTCCTTTCCATCTTGGGACAATTATATGAGGTTTGTTCCTTGTTTTGGAGATATGATGGAGCAACACCTTTGTTTTTTCTTTCCTGAAAGCAATTTTAGGCCACACCTACCTCATAAGGATGTCTTGGAGGTAGAAATTACAAAGTAACTGCTATTAGACAAGAAAGAACACTTTGTTTCCTAAATAGCTAAAATGTGAAGCCTTTCTTGCTGAGTGATATTCTAAAACCGTTTTGTGTCATACAGTAGGGTCAGGTTAGCCCAGGGACTTTTTCCAACTAAGAACCAACTAAGTCTGTCTTCTGCCAGAACAAGCAGAATTTGGTACTTACAGGATATGTTCACTAATGGTTCTCACCTTAAATATACTTGTTTACACCCAAAGAACCTAGATCTCTCTATCAGAGAGATTGCTGTCCTAACTGCAGCAGATTGCAGAACTGCTGGTTAGACGTGTCATTTCATGTAAGGCCGGACTTAACCTCCGCGTCACTGACCTTTGGGCTGGATAGCTTAGCAGCATCCCTTGCCTCTACTCTCATGTGCCCAGAATATCTCTCCCCTTCCCTGAAATCTCACAAGCTAAAATTTCTCCAGCTAATGCTGAAACCTTTCCTAAGCTCTTGACCCAGCTACTTAACCTCAAGATACATTTTTTTCTAAGAATCTTTTCTAAAAGTGTAGAGAAAGATCTGGTATATAGATTGCAAGAGTGCTTGCCTCTTATACATAAAGCCCTGGGTTCGATTCCTCAGCACCACATATATAGAAAACAGCCATAAGTGGTCCTGTGGCTCAAGTAGCAGAGTGCTACCCTTGAGCAAAAAGAAGCCAGGGACAGTGCTCACTCCCTGAGTCCAAGGCCCAGGACTGGCAAAAAAAACAGAGAAGGGTACCAGTGAGAATGGGAGTGCCCACAAGGATTTGTGACAGTATAAGCAGTGTCTTTCCAGAACAATACATCCTAGATTCCCCTCTGCCCCCCACCCCCACCCCCCAACAGTAGTAGAAGCCAGGCAGGCACTGGTGGCTTGCACCTGTAATCCTAGCTACTCAGGAGGCTGAGATCCGTGGGTTGTGGTTTGAAGCCAGCCCAAGTAGAAAAGTCTGGGAGACTCTGAGCCTGGGTCCTGTTCCTGAGCTCTTCAGCTGAAGGCTAGCACTCTTCCACTTGAGCCACAGGACCACTTCTGGTTTTCTGGTGGTTAATTGGAGGTAAGAGTCTCACAGGAGCTTGGAATATGGCCTAGTGGCAAGAGTGCTTGTCTCATATACATGAAGCCCTGGGTTCGATTCCCCAACACCACATATATAGAAAACAGCCAGAAGTGGCACTGTGGCTCAAGTGGCAGAATACTAGCCTTGAGCAAAAAAAAAAAAAAAGCCAGGGACGGTGTTCAGGGCCTGAGTTCAAGGCCCAGGACTGGAGAGAGAGAGAGAGAGAGGGAGAGAAAGAGAGAGAGGGAGGGAGGGAGAGGAGAGAGGAGAGAGAGAGAGAGAGAGAGAGAGAGAGAGAGAGTGTGTCTCACAGACTTCCCTGCCCGGGCTGGCTTTAAACTGCAATGCTTGATCTCAGCCTTCTGAGTAGCTAGGATTACAGGTGTGAGCCGCCGCCACCTGTGAGACTCTTATCTCGAGTGAAGCAGCAAAAAAAGCCAAAAGTGGACTTGTGGCTCAAGTGGTAGAGTGCTAGCCTTGAACAAAATAACCTCAAGAACAGCGCCCAGGCCCTGAGTTCAAGCCCCAGGACTGGCACAAAACCAATAAGTAGAAAATACGGCACATCACTACATCCAATAGTTTAAAAAAATAAAATAAGCTCTGATGTTAACAGATGGTTGTAAAGGCTCTAGCAAAGCACAGATGCCATGATTGGGTCTGACTGGATTTTTGGCAACATGGTAACAACTGGAACCCTCCCTGGGGTAGTAACCTGTGATATCAAGTGCTTTATTGTAGTAGGTAACATGGAATGTGTGTACTATACAAATATAGATATTAGTAAACCGCCACTGGAATTTTAGAACCAAAAGAGACTACATAGAAGTGAAGCTCAGAGGATCCCAGGCCTAGAGCAGATTCAAGAGATTTTTCTTTGGATTCTTCTAGTCAACTATTCCACAGACACAGACCCACACTGTAGGAAAAGAGAATCTCACAAATGTGGTAAAGAAAAAGCAAGATGGGGAAGAGACTAGGCAGCTTAGCCTCTCAGAATTGCTGCAGCTGGACTTGGGAAAGATGTCAGTTTTGCTGGGTCAGGTTTTTGGGTTTTTTTCCCCCCATTATCCTCCCTCCCCAACCTGCTAAAACCTGCTGTTTGCAAAGAAGCCTTCCAAGGGCATAATTGCTAAAGCAATGCCAAGCATACCCATTGAGTACAATCTGCCCACGGAGAGGTTTACCTTGCAGTTGTGCTGCAGGCTTTTTGCTAATCCAGCCAATTTCTTATTTTGGAAAGAAGCTCCTCGTTTTCTCCTGTCAGCATGATGATTGCCCAGTCTTGTAAAGTTTTCCTCAAGGTAGATGCCAGGTACAACATTACAATATAGCAAAAACAGTTAGGTTTCCATAGGACTAGTGATAGCTGTAGACCCTCTTTGGAGTAGGAACAGTAGGTCATGGTCAAAGATTATACCTTATGGTGAGCAGTTGCGTTTAGGTAGGCAGGCAGTGACTGCTGAAACTTGTCTCATTTACAGCTATTAACATTTACATAAAATTCATTTAAAAACTGGTGTCTTCTCAGTTAAATCCAATGAGGTACATACAGCATCATTAGAACATAATTCCAGGGAGAAAAAAAGCATTAGGAAGTGATGGGGAGGGGGGGTGGCAGTGTTCTTCACTTGCCCATTATGCCTTTGGGCCAAATGTAACACCAGCCTGAGAAAAGAATACTCATCATGAAAATATTTTCCTTCCTTCCAAGTCAGGAAACAGATTCACAATGGAGTCTACTTCACTACTCTGCATTTTGAGATGTGCAGGAAACAACCAGCCATTACCAGCTGAGGTTTTCCTGCTGATAAATGAACCCTGAGGCAGCAGTGACCTGTCTTGTTAATGAGTTAATGAAGAATCTGGTCCTTGCATTGACCCCATCCTTAAAAGCTTTCTGTAGAGCTAAAACATTCCTCTAATTTATGAGTTAACTCTTTCTTACTCAGCAAATGAGAAACAGGAGGCAAGAACAAAACATGTGTGGCAGAGAAATAGAGTTTTCCAAGGGGCTTCTATGTCTTACATACTTTCTATTTAGAACTTTTAACTTGATTTGCAGGGCAAGATGTCATTCAGTCGGTTTTTTTTTGTTGTTGTTGTTGTCATTGTTTTCTCATGATGTTGTCAGTGGGTGAAGGCTCGGGAACGAATTGAGATCTCTACCCAATGTTTCCAGACTCTTGTCAATGTCTGAGAAAGAGACAAAATGAAGAGTTGGGAGGAAGTTTATTTCAGAGTGAAAGTACATACTCAAGAAGAAGTGTGGGCTAGAGAGAGAGAGAGAGAGAGAGAGAGAGAGAGAGAGAGAGAGAGAGAGAGAGAGAGAGAGACCCACTGCCCAAAATTCTGGAAAGCATTTTATGTGCAGACTTGAATAGAGGGCAAAATTATTTATGAGTTAGAGCTAGGGAAAAGCAGGGAATTTCAGGAATGGGTCAGAATTTTCGTGGAATAGGATTTCTTTTTGTCCTTTTATGGGATTTTTAAATATGTTGTCAAATGCATAATGGGAGTAGCTAATTTTGCTACACTGATACTACAGAGATGCCATTATAGTAAAGCAGAGGACAGTTAATGAGTTATCTCAGTGAGCCATGTTAGTCTAAGCCAGTCTTGGGTATCTTGGGTGATCTTGTTTTTTTATTGTTTGAGCAATCATGTGATCAACTCCTAGTCATGGTGCAGTTTGGCTGTTATTTTTCTTATGTCAATCTAGCCTACCTCATTATTGCAGAGCCTTAATAAAACTCCCAGGCTAGGAATGTGGCTTAGTGGTAGAGTGCTTGCCTACAATGCATGATGTCCTAGGTTTGATTCCTCAGCACCACATAAACAGAAAAGGCCAAAAGTGGCACTATGGCTCAAGTGGTAGAGTGCTAGCCTTGAGCAACAGAAGCTCAGGGACAGTGGTCAGGTCCTGAGTTCAAGCTCCAGAACTGGCAAAAATAAATTTTAACACCCCCCCCCATTCTTTTTGTTTTCCTCTTTTTGGTGTACTGAGGATCAAATCCAGGGCCTCAAATGCTAGGCAAGTGTTCTACCACACAGCTGCATCCCCAGCCCAAACTAGATTTGTATTTATATTCCTTTTATCCCAAGACTGACATTTCATTGAAGGATTTCTGCACCCACTGACAAGGAACTGCTTTGAATGGAGTAACATAAATGCTTTGAATTTTGTTTCAACATTTCAGTGTATGGATCAAAAAAATAAATGGGGGCTGGTATGTAGCTCAGTGGCAAAGCACTTGCCTAGCAAGTGCAACGTCCTGGGTTCAATCCCCAGTACCAAAAAAAGAAAAGACAATAGATAGGTAGGAAGAAAGGAAGAAAGGAAAGAAGGAAGGAAGGAAGATAGATGAACCCGGCATCTTACCAAAGGAGGAAAGTCTTATCTTTAGTTTACTAGGCAAAAAACAGTCTCCTTTATATCAGGTGATTATCATTTGATGGGTGCTCCAGAGTTGTCAATATCTCTTTTCTAGGGACAGCACCCAGGCTTGCCCTAGTACCAGCACCAAAAAATTTTAAAAAGTCACCCGGCACTGGAGGCTTATGCCTGTAATCGTAGCAACTCTGGAAGCTAAGATCTGAGGATGGTTGTTCAAAGCCAGCTAAAGCAGGAATGTCCTGAGACTCTTATCTCCAATAAACTAATCAGAAAAGGCTGGAAGTGGCTCTGTGGCTCAAGTGGTAGAGTGCTAGCCTTGAGCACAAAGAGTCTAAAGGACAGTGCCCAGGCCCTAAGTTCAAGCCCCACACTAGGGGAAAAAAAAGAAAATGAAGGTAGGTGCCAGTGACTCATGCTACTCAGAAGGATGAGATCTAAGGATTGCGGTTCAAAGCCAGCTGGGGCAAGAAAGTCCTGAGACTCTTATCTTCAATTAACCACCAGAAAATGGGGAATGGCATTGTGGCTCAAGTGGTAGAGCACTAGCCTTGAGCTGAAGAGCTCAGGGACAGTGCCCAGGCCCAGAGTTCAAGCTCCATGACCAACAAAAACAAAAAAGAAAGAAAACAAATAGGCAATCCACAGATAGAATGAAAACATTTACAATGTATATTTACTTGATTCAGCAATAAGAAGACAAACTAGTTTTACTTTTTCCAGTTCTGGGGCTTAAACTCAGGGCCTTGAGCTCTCATTTGGCTTTCGTCTTGGGCTGGTACTTCTTCTAATTGAACCAAATGTCTAGTCCACAATTCATTTCTTTGTGTGTATGCCAGTACTAGGTCTTGAACTCAGGGCCTCAAGATCTTGCTTTTTTTTTTTTTTTTTTTGTCCCCAAGACTGGCACTCTCCCACCTCAGCCATATTTCCTTCCCTTTCTAACTTTTTGCTGGTTGATTGAGTATAAGAGTCTCAGATTTGTCTGGGCTGGCTTTGAACCTTGATCCTCAGATCTCAGCCTCCTGAGTAGCTAATATAGGTGTGAGCCACCAGTCCCTGATTGGCAAAAAAAGACTTGTCTCACACACACACACACACACACACACACACACACACACACACACACAAAGATATGCAAATAAGTACATGAAAAGGATATTGATTGTAAGGGACATCAGAAAATTGAAAATCACCATAGGTCGGACTGAGAATAGGGCCTAGTTAGTGGTAGAGTGCTTGCCTAGTATACATGAAGCCCTGGGTTCAATTCCTCAGCGCCACATAAACAGAAAAAGCCAGAAGTGGCGCTGTGGCTGAAGTGGTAGAGTGCTAGCCTTGAGCAAAAAGAAGCCAGGGACAGTGCTCAGGCCCTGAGTTCAAGCCCCAGATCTGGCCAAAAAAAAAAAAAAAAAAGGCACCGTTAAGTCTCAGTTCATGCACTCCAAAATAGGCTGAAAGACTGGTGAGGATGTGAGGCAACCAGACTGGGGACGTAAATCCTGAGTGTTCACAGCTCTGGAGCACTATTGGGCCTTTTTTTGTTAAGTTAAACATATACTTATTGTATAAGGAGTAATTCTGCTTCTAGGTTTTCATCCAAAAAGAAAACATGTGCCTTCTGAAAGCATGTTTTACTCATGATAGTATAAAACTGTAAACAGGCCAGGTGTCCAGGAGTAGGTGGATGGATAAACAAAATGTGGTGGAGTAACACGGAACAGTCCACTGGTTCCCATAACACGATGAGTCTCAGAAACGGGTCTGCATGAAAGAAACCAGACACACAGAATCGGTACCATATATCCTGTCTATATATAGTGCAAAACAAGGCAAAACGATGAAGGTAGGAGTCAGAGTAGTCATTGCCAGAAATGGGAAATTGGGAAGGGAACTTTCCAGAATGGAAATGTTCTGTATTTGGTGGTGAGTATGATTTGCACAGAACTATGCATTTACTAAAACTACTAGAAAATTAAACAGTATCTGTAATCAGTATGTTTCACTGTATGTAAATTTCAGTTCTTGGAGGAGCAGCAGATAGGGAGCCTGGAAAAGACTACAGTGATTGCTTATCCTTCTCCCTTCTGTAACGCATGCATCCTAGGCTAGGTTACAAGCTGCAGTTAGCCCTATTGAAACCAGGCGGGTGGGAAGGCTGGTGGTACTTTGCTGCTCTTTCTAAGCTTTGGGCTCTGATGTCACCAACAGCAGGTGGAACGGCGCCAATGACAGGGGAGGCCTGTCCTGAATAGTTGTGAAAGAAGTCCCAGAGCCTACTGAAGTAGTCCTGGTGAATAAAGCCCACTTTGTGTTTTATTTAGTAGCTGGAATTTGCTTCATTTGGTCATAAGGAACGTCTGCCTGAGAGGCAGCCTGAAGAATAATAGCAAAATTGTACTGCTTGGACTCCGTGTGCTTGGAGCTGAACAGTGGGACTTGATTGTCATGAGGCTCATTCATCTTATGAGAGGTATATATTCTTCCTTGTCTGGTTAGCAGTGCACAATCTACTGAGAAGTATGGTTCTATAACGCCTTGTGTACTGGGTGCTAGGAGAGTGTTCTAGCTTTTCATTCCTCTTCAGCGGTTCAGCAGTGTGTTTAGTCCCGCACAGTTCATTTCATCAGGTTTTCCAGTAGAGAAAGAGTAATCAGTTAAGTTGAGGGATTTTTGCCTAAAGAGAAATAAAAAAACAGATAGAGACAACAGACTACTCCATCCTAGCCTCACTTCTATCCTAAATGTATACATTGTCTTTGAAAAGCATCTTCATGCTAGCTTTTTATAACAAGGCTGAATCAACCCAACTTGAATCCATAACTTGACTAAATTTTAGGATAGCTTATCTCCAAACCATGTTTAGATAAATATTTTTGTAGTAATGTTCTTCAACCAGAGACATCAGGGACTTGCTCTAAGATGGCCCACAAGCTTTAGTGTGCCCATAGCAAAGTACAGATCCTGGAGTCCTGTTCTCAAAGACTGATTCATGGGGTTAGGAAAGAGGCCCTATTTATTAAGAACCACATGCTATAATCCTAGCTACTCAGGAGGTGGAGACCTGAGGATCATCATTTTGAGGCCAGATGGGACAGCCAAGTCCTTGAGACTATCATCTCCAGTTAACTACCAGAAAACTGGAAGTAGCACTGTGGCTCAAAGTGGTAGAGTGCTAGCCTCGAGCAAAAAAGCTCGAGGACAGTGTACTGCCCAGGCCCTGAAATCAAACCCCAGGACTGGCACTAGAAAAAAGAAAAAAAAGAATAAATAGTAAAGATATTTATTAGCCAGGCACTGGTGGCAATCCTACATACTCTGGAGGCTCAGATCTAGGATCACTGTTCAAAGCCAGCCTGGGAAGGAAAGTACAAAATGAGACTCTCATCTCGAATTAAACACCAGAAAACCAGAAATGGCACTATGGCTCAAAGTGGTAGAGCCTTGAGCTGAAGAGCTTAGAGACAGCAGCCAGGCCTGGAGTTCAAGCCCTAGAACCAACAGCAACAAATATAAACATGTATGTATGTATGTGTATATATGTTAACATATATACATGTGTAACAGATATAAACATATGTATGTTTAACACATATATAAACATATGCATGTTTAACATGTTAAAGGAGAGCAGCAGGGATGGTAAAAATAGAACATAATTAAAATTAGGAAGGTCAAAGACTTAATAGGCAGACTGGGCCCTCCCCAAGAAATCTCATTCTCTCATATTTTCCTGGAACATTAAAATTAACCAGGATTGGTTTTCACTGATTTTTTTAAAATGAAAGTCATACAGGTACATAGTTTGATAAGTCAAAATATATTACACAGTCGAAATAAACCATATGGTCTCTTGACTCAATTCTGGGTCAGGCTTTCAAAGGAAATTATTTAATACTTGTAGCTGTTTCCTTTGGTACTTTGGGCTATTTTAATTAGTTAATTTCTGTTGTTGTTGTTGGTGGTGGTGGTGGTTGTAGGGCTTGAACTCGGTGCCTGGGTGCCATCCCTGAGCTCTTCAGCTCAAGACTAGCTCTCTACCGCTTTACCGCTTGAGCCACAGTGCCACTTGCTTTTGTCTTTATTTTAAGATAAGGTACTTGGAGCCAGGCATTGGCAGCTCATACCTATAATTCTAGCTATTCAGACAGAGATTAGAAGGATTTTTGTTTTAAGTATTGGGGATCAAGCCCAAGGCAAGCATCTCCCACTGAGTCACAAGCCAGACCTTACATTCTGTAATCTATGAGCTCTGTTCTTTCCCACATCTATTTAGAGCCTCTAGCCTGCTCAGATCTTCACTCTGTGTTCTCTTGGCCTTCCCTGTAGCCATGTATCCTTCTCACTTTATGAGTGCTTTTGCTGCTGCCTGTAGAATGGTATTTCTCTTCAGTATGGTGAAACAATCGCTTCACTCACTGTCAGCTTCCAATGTTGCTAATGGTAAGTCTAAAGTCATTTGGAAGGCTTGTCTTTGTGAATGACCTCATTTCTCCCTCTCTTTGAAAGTTCTTAGGATCTTTCTATCCTTGAAGTTCTAATCAGGCACCAAGATCCCTGAGCAGTGAGAAATTCCTTTTTGCCTCCCTTTCTAGCTGCTAGTAGCTACCTTTGCCTGTCCCACTGAACACACAGCTCATATCCTCACGGAATAAAAGGGTCCATGTGAATATAATCTTCTTACCTTGACTCACTTGGTAGGCCATGACGCTGAGGGGTGGCCATCTTTCCTCACCTCACCTGACTGCCTGTAGCAAATCTGTAGACCTGGTTAATTCTTTCTGGCATATTCTGACAAATGGTTGAGTATTGAATTAGCTAACTGCTTCAATTGCATCCATCCAATGTTGGTGTTGAGCCTCCAGGCTGAATCCAGGCATGGCTTCTGGTTCAATAATATAGCAATATATGTGATGTCAAAACTACTTCCCTGAGGCTGGGGTTGGAGCTTAGTGACAAAACGTTTGCCTATCCTACTTGAGACTCTTATGTTCTATCCCCAGCACTGAAAATAAAAGCAAAACAAAATAAAACAAAAATACTAGCTCCTGCCCCCCCCCCCACCAAATAAAAAGAGTAATGTCATGTCGTAGCCACTAACAAGAGAAGCTCTGCTGCACACATGAAGGTCTTTTGGTTTTTTTACTTGCTTGTTAGAGTTCCATTTTTACATAAAATCCATATCTATTTGCCTCTCCCTTCCCCTGTACATATCAATTAAGATGCCTTCACTCCTGTCTCAGAGTACAATTTATGACAGGATTGTAGAGCATTCCACAGGCCCCCAGAGAAATGGTGCCCAGGCCAGCCTAAGGACAAATTCCAAGCTGCTGCCAGCCACTCAAAATATGTGGGTTGTTTATTGCAATCAGCAAATGTATTTTCTCCGCTGCCTATAAAGTGTGCAGCTCCCTTTAGAAACCTAGCTAAAGAAGGACAGCAAATGAAACAATAGCCAATGTAAAGTTGTTATTTCAGTATGTAACACTTAGGGGAGTTTTTTTATGATGTACAAAGTTTATCTTTTCCAAATTGCATTCCCCTCCCCCCCCATTTCTTATGTGTTCCAGAAATGAGTTCAGAACTTTATGTTCTTGCTTGTCATTCTCACTTATGGCTGACATTCTACCACTTGGCCATGTCTTCAGTCCAGTTTTTTGTGGGGGTTTTTTGTTTGTTTTGGGTTTTTTTTGCTAATTAATCAGTGAGTCTGTCATACTTTCCTTCTCCAGGCTGGCTTTGAACTGAGATCTTCACATCTCAGCCTTCTGAGTAGCTAGGATTCCTGGCATGAACAACTGGCATATTTTGTTTCCCTTTGTTTTTGGTCGGTCGTGGGGTTTGAATTCAAGGGCTGGGCACTGTTCCTGACCTTCTTCACTCCAGGCTAGCACTCTACCACTTGAGTCACAGTGCCACTTCCAGCTGTTTTCTTTATATGGTGCTAAGGAATTGAACCCAGGGCTTCATGCATGATAAGCAAGCCCTCTACCGCTAAGCCACATTCCCAGCCCTGGTCAGACATTTTCTCAACAAGTATTTATTGTGCGCAGATGGCAGATACTGTGCCAGGTATTTGGGTTACATCAGTGAACAAAGCACATGGAGGGTTGGCAATGCATACAGTGGCAAAGCGCTTACCTCACATGCATCAGGCCCTGGATTCCATCCCCAGCATTGCAGAAACAAAACAAAAACCAGATGGTTCCAGCCCTAGAGGAGATTCCATTCCAGCAGAGAGATAGCAAACAGTATGCAAGAGAAATAAATGACGTGCTTTGTCACCTCATGCTAAGTGTGAAGTAGGTAGAGGATCTGGAATGTGGGGAAGGAAAAAGCTTCAGCATTAGATAGGAAGGTCAGTGCTGACCTCAATGATTTCAGTAGTGAGATCTGGGAGTAGGATAATCTTGGTAGAAGGAATGGCTTGAATGTCAAAAGGAAAGACTTACATGGGTGTGTGCCTGAGGTAGAATGAGAGTTTGTAGGCATACAAATAGAACACAAGCCTTCCTTAAGATGGGTGAAGATAGAGCGAATGTTCTTCGAGAAAAGTCCAGAGATTGGCCAGGTGCTAGTGGCTCATGCCTATAATCCTAGCTACTCTAGAGGCTGAGATCTGAGGATCATAGTTCAAAGCCAGCCTGGCAGGAAAGTCTGTGAGACTCTTAACCTCCAATTAACAACGAAAAAGAGCTGGAAATAGAGGTGTGATTCAAGTGATAAAGCACCACCAGCCTTCAGCAGAAAAAGCGAAGTGAGAGTGCAAGGCCCTAACTTAAAGATCTATACCAACAAACCAGCACACATGCATACACACAAAAAGTCCAGAGATTGTATACTGAAGGACTCCTAGACACCTTCAAAGAAGCTGAAACTAACATGGGACAAGCCCAAGTTGCAGGCCATTCTACAGGCAAAGAAGCTGTTCTAAATTAAAAGGTTTCTTGGTTTGAAGTGTTTCAACATCAATTTGTGGTGTGGGAGAAAGAAGCCAAAATTTAAAATTTACTTTGCTGCCAGAGGGGGCATCATTAGAAAAAGTGTAAAACAGCAAGTCCTACATCCAGAAATTTTTCCTAACAGAGCAGTTTTTATTTTTTATTCTTATGATAAAGGTGATGTACAGAGGTGGTTACAGTTGCATAAATCAGGTAAAGAATACATTTCTTTTTGGACAATGTCACTCCTTTCCTCACTGTCTTCCAAACAGCAATTACAAAAAAATAAAATAAAAATCTGTGTTCTAGAGAGCGTTATCTTTTCAAAGATTTCTGGGGACAGATGTGGGGACAAGTGGGAAAATTGATTTCCTCCTGTGCCAGGCACTGGCATTGTACTAAATGCATTCACAAACATCACAGGTACTATTTGTTCTTTCTGGATTTCTCTATCCCAGCCTGTCTATTCCAGCTTGTCCTTCCAGTAGCTTCCTTCTTATCCTTCTACCGCCTTCCCCATTTCACATTCTCTTGCTTTACTTTGCTTCCTGTGTGCAATTTTCTTATAGTGTTAGTGCTTATTTGCATATGTCTCTTATGAATGAATTAAATGAGAAGAAATCTGTCCCCAGTGCCCAACAAAGGGTCCAGCACACCGCATAGATTATCACCCTTCAAATTATCGCTCTCATTTTACTAATTGGTTCCTTGAGACTCAGAGAAATTAACTTGTCCAGAGTAAAAACAAACCAATAGTGAAAGCAGAAAGTAGATTAGTGGTTGCTGAGGGGGTCCTGAGGGACTGCTAATGAGTATAAGGAGTTTTGCTAGGGTTTACAAATTATTCTAAAATGAGTGATAATATAATAATAAAAAAAGACCTGATGGCTGTGTACGTTAGCCAAGTAATGTGTTTTCCTTCCTTCCTTCCTTCCTTCCTTCCTTCCTTCCTTCCTTCCTTCCTTCCTTCTCCTTCCTTCCTTCCTCTCTCTCTCTCTCTCTGTCTTTTTTTTTTGGGGGGGGGTAGTGCTGGGGTTTGGACACGAGTCCTTGCCCTTACTAGGTACACACACTTGAGAGGTTCCCCCAACCCAATGTGTAGGGGATGAACTTCTTTGTGAATTACATCAATAAAGCTATTATAAAAATATTTTCTGAAAATAAAAACTGTTTGGTCATCAGAATTCCCAGCATTCTTTCAAAATACAAATAAGTTTAGTAGCTTATATTTGGGTTGTTTCCATGATCTTCAAAGCTCTTCTTCAGTGTGATTGTGGTCATAGTTTCAGTTAGGTTCTGGGATTTGTATGGCTGCCCCTATCTTTTGAATGAATCATTCAAATGAGACAATCAGTGTTCTTCAGTTCAGAGCCTCCTTCCTGCTTCTGTGCTGTGAGAACGGTGGTCTTGCTAACAGTGTCTCCAAGTTGACAGGAAGGGGCCACAAAGCCACTGGTCCTCCGGGAGAGGGTGTTAGTCACAAACTCCCTCTGGCTTCAGAGTTGGGCGTCACAGGTCAAAGGCCTCCCTCCCTATCAGCAGGAAGGCTGATGCCAAGTTTCCCAGAGCACATGGCTGATGTAGAAGGACAAATCAAAGAGCTGAAGCGTCTACTCCTCTTTAGTGAGTCTTCAGTTGGCCACACTTGAATGGTTTTATCATTGTGACTATCTCCCAGTCTAAATCTAGTAGGATCAGCCAGAAGCTAAACACCTTCATTAGACATTTTTGCCATGACCTGTAATCACACGTCTTTTTCATTGTGACCCATGGTTTTTCATTACATTGTGATTACAAAAGCACATGCTCTTAAGTGAGGCCCAGAATGCAAGAGAATGAAATTGGCTCAAGGGTTCATCTATCAGTCAGCAGTAGCATGACAGGAACCTTGGAGAACAGTCTGCTTTTCTGTATGAAAAAGCTGCTTTGGCCACCTCTGCCTGGCAGACTAAAGGAGGAAGCGCTACTTAGCCATTTTCACTTGCTTTAAAGATAGGAACTCTTTTTTGGTGGTTCAGTGATGCAATACGTAAAAATCTTCCATTTGTTAAAGAGAAACTATGTTGTGGTTTACAGATGGCCCAGCTGTGGCTAGCATCTATGAAACCCATTTCCTGCATGTGGTTAAAAAAAAAAAAAAGACTACATGGGAATAAACATTTCTTTGTTAAAATCCATTATATTAGCTGAGCACTAGTAGCTGTAATCCTAGCTACTCAAGAGGCTGAGATCTGAGGTTCACAGTTCAAAGCCAGCCAGAGCAGAGCAGAAAGATCTGTCTGTAAGATTCTTATCTCCAGTTAACCACAAAAAGCCAGAAGTAGGGCTGTGGCTCAAGTGTTAAAGCACTACCTTTGAGCACAAAAGCTCCAAGACAGTACCTGGGCTGAGTTCAAGCAGCCTCAGGACCAACCAGCAAAACAAAATAAAACAATTTATTGTATTGCCCCATCAGTGTTAGGTTCCCGCTAAGGTAACCCTGTAATCATCCTTGTGCAGATCTCTGCTCCCCAAGGGCTCTTTAAATCATGCTTGTGTTAGGTGGATTGGCCAGGGAAAAGCTGCCATTGTTCCTGATGGTATATCTGGCTTTTAGAGGAGAGGAGGAAGCGCCCCTAGAGAGAGAAAGGCAGACTTGGTGAAGCTCACTACATTACAGTAAGGATGGCAGAAATGTGGCCGCTACAGGGCCAGAGATGCTGTCCCTAGCAACTGAGTGATCAAATGATATGGATGACACTCTGAAGGGTTTGGCAGGAGTGCCAAGTGCCAAAAGATGACCTCCTCAGCCTCATCTAATGAAAGGAAAGGACCATAAGGGACATTCCTCTCCAGACATAACTTTCAGGTGTCAGGAATCCCAGCTGTGTCTAACTTCCAGATTCTTTACATTTGGGATTTTGTATGCTTAAATAGTACCAGTTAAAAGTTGGGGAAGGGGGGCTGGGGATATAGCCTAGTGGCAAGAGTGCCTGCCTCGGATACACGAGGCCCTAGGTTCGATTCCCCAGCACCACATATACAGAAAACGGCCAGAAGCGGCGCTGTGGCTCAAGTGGCAGAGTGCTAGCCTTGAGCAAAGAGAAGCCAGGGACAGTGCTTAGGCCCTGAGTCCAAGGCCCAGGACTGGCCAAAAAAAAAAAAAAAGTTGGGGAAGGGGGCTGGGGATATGGCCTAGTGGCAAGAGTGCCTGCCTCATATACATGAGGCCTTGGTTCGATTCCCCAGCACCACATATACAGAAAACGGCCAGAAGCGGCGCTGTGGCTCAAGTGGCAGAGTGCTAGCCTTGAGCAAAGAGAAGCCAGGGACAGTGCTTAGGCCCTGAGTCCAAGGCCCAGGACTGGCCAAAAAAAAAAAAAAAAGTTGGGGAAGGGGGCTGGGGATATGGCCTAGTGGCAAGAGTGCCTGCCTCATATACATGAGGCCTTGGTTCGATTCCCCAGCACCACATATACAGAAAATGGCCAGAAGTGGCGCTGTGGCTCAAGTGGCAGAGTGCTAGCCTTGAGCAAAAAGAAGCCAGAGACAGTGCTCAGGCCCAGAGTCCAAGCCCCAGGACTGCCCCCCCCCCAAAAAAAAAAAAAAAAAAGTTGGGGAAGGATGGGGAATAATTCTGTAAAATAGATGTGAGCCAGCTCGTCTGAGTTTCATTTAAAGCCATGTGGTTAATATGCCTACCATTTCTAAAAAGGGGCAGGCAAGACTTGTTTTAAATGAAGCTTCCATGTTGTAAAACTAAAGGAATTATTTCTTGTCTGATTGACACCTCCCCTCATGTCCTGAAGCTTAAATGTGACCTCAGCCTCGGAAGTACCCAAGAAGTTGAGATTTATGTTGTCATCCTCAGATTTTTTTTTCATAAGGAGACAGAGCGAAAGAAAAGTTCAAGGCGGCTGGGAATATGGCCTAGTGGCAAGAGTGCTTGACTCGTATACATGAGGCCCTGGGTTCAATTCCCCAGCACCACATATATAGAAAATGGCCAGAAGTGGCGCTGTGGCTCAAGTGGCAGAGTGCTAGCCTTGAGCAAAAAGAAGCCAGGGACAGTGCTCAGGCCCTGAGTCCAAGGCCCAGGACGAACAAAAAAAAGAAAAGTTCAAGAACAGGCAGGACAGTAAGGCGCATTGACTTTCTGCTTTGCTTCTCACTCTAGATAGTTAGGGAGAGATGTGCTGTTGGCCCAGAGCTATTGTCCTCCTGGGCTTGCAGACGTGACCAGCACTAGCTCAGCACAGGTCATAGTAGAAAGCCAGGCAGTATTCTCCTTCTGAGTGCCAGGTCTGCCAGGCGCTGGTGTAATCCTAACTACACAGGAGGCTAAGATCTGAGGATCACTGTTCAAAGCCAGTCTGGGCAGGAAAAGTCCCCAGGAGACTCTTACCTCCAGAAAACCAGAAATGGAGCTGTGGTTTATATTGGTACAGCACTAGACTTGAGTGAAAGAGCTCAGGGACAGTGGCCAGTCCCTGAGTCCAAGTCCCATGACCAACATGAATGAATGAATGGATGAATGAATGAATGAATGCCAGATCCTGATTCCATTCCACTCCTCTTGGCCTCTGTGTTTGTGACTGGTAGGGATTCCACGTGAAACCACTATCTGGAAAATGAGCTGTGTCTTCCTCCATTGCACTCCCAGGGATTTGCATAAAGAAATAAAAGGTCATTATGAGCTTTGTTAGGATCTGTAAATTATTTCTTTAAAATTCCACCTCCAGAAATATAGTTAGTCCATTTGGCTGATCAGTAAGTTGTTGTCTGCAGCTCTAGCTGTATGTGTTTATGTAAATCAGCCCTCTTAATCCTAGTTCCCTTTAAACTGAGTGCTTCCTCCGAGAAACAGTGGTGTGCCCTTCCCTGCTTGCCACAGTCCCCCCATGGGAATGGTTCCAGGAAGGAAACTGCTGGAGCGGGGGCAGGAAAGGCCCCAGCATTATGTTTCCCAGAGAAGGAGTGAAAGCACATTCGGTTGGGACACACTGGGCAAGGGAATTTCAGAAGTACCATTTCCTAGAGGTCTAGAGCCAGATAAGAGGGTATCTCCTCCCCATGGCTTTACGTCACTTATCCCTCAAGGGTACCAGGCTGCAGGCCTTGAGAAGTGTGCTTCACAGGGTGCTTCTGTGGTATCCCAGAGGAGGGTCCCACTGGTGACCCTGTAAATCTTTGCCTCTTCTTTCTGATCTTTCACATTTTAAAGACCTCAAAAAAAAAAAAATCCTGGGGCTGGGAATATGGCCTAGTGGTAGAGTGCTCGCCTCATATACATGAAGCCCTGGGTTCGATTCCTCAGCACCACATATACAGAAAAGGCCAGAAGTGGTGCTGTGACTCAAGTGGCAGAGTGCTAGCCTTGAGCAAAAAGAAGCCAGGGTCAGTGCTCAGGCCCTGAGTTCAAGCCCCAGGACTGGCAAAAAAAAAAAAAAAAAAAAAAAAAAAAAAATCCTCGGTGGATTTTCTGTGTATTATCTTCCAGATGGGCTCCTTTCCCATTCATTCACCCCAGTCTTTGCTTAGTCATGGCCAAGGGCACTACAGAGTAAGGCACTAGAAATGAGGCATCAAAACATCCTACACTGGTAATGTTATACGTGTTAATTACAGAAATGAAGTGTACCTTTACAAATGAAGACCTCTGCAGTCACCACCTTACCCGAGGACCACACTTCGCTTCCCTGTGTGTGCTCACCTGACACTCTGCCCAGTGCCATTCTGATGGCTCAGCTGTGAACAGCAAATAACATTGATGAAGTCAGAAGCCTTGTGGTCTAGCCCCTCCCAGTAACCCACTAGCTAGGAACCAAACTTCTGACACATGCGCTGCTGGTCCTTAGCTCTGGTCATTTATTTCTACGTCAGCTTCAAATACTTGTCCATCAGAACTCTGCAACTTAATTGAAGACTTGGTTTTGGTCTCAAGAAGGCAGGCTAGAGGCTGGGAATGTGGCCTAGTGGCAAGAGTGTTTGACTCGTATACATGAAGCCCTGGGTTCGATTCCCCAGTACCACATATATAGAAAACGGCCAGAAGTGGTGCTGTGACTCAAGTGGCAGAGTGCTAGCCTTGAGCAAAAGGAAGCCAGGGACAGTGCTCAGGCCCTGAGTCCAAGGCCAAGGACTGGCCACAAAAAAAAAAAAAAAAAAGGCAGGCTAGAAGGGCCTGGGAATGTGGCTTAGTGGTAGAGTGCTTGCCTAGCATGCATGAAGCTCTGAGTTCGAGTCCTCAGTACCACATACACAGAAAAAGCCAGAAGTGGCACTTGGCTCCAGTGGTAGAGTGCTAGCCTTGAGCAAAAGCAGCTCATATTCAAGCTTCTGGACTAGTACACAATACATATATATTGAGCAGGCCAGGTGCCCGTAACTCATGCCTATAATCATACTCAGGAGGCTGAGATCTGAGAATCTTGGGACAGACAGATTTTGAGAGACTCGTCTCTAATTAACTAGAAAAATACCACAAGTGGTAGAGCACTAGCCTTGAACAAAAAAGAGCATGAGTCCTTGGCAGTGCTAATCAGGTTGGGTGCAGTGGTATATGCTTGTCATGTCAACAACAAAAAGAAACAAAAATGGGAGGGATGAAGTCTAAGGCATAAAGCTAGACCCTGTCTCTAACACAAAAAGAGGCAGACATAGTGGCTCAAGTGGTATTGCTGGGGATATAGCCTAGTGGCAAGAGTGCCTGCCTCGGATACACGAGGCCCTAGGTTCGATTCCCCAGCACCACATATACAGAAAACGGCCAGAAGCGGCGCTGTGGCTCAAGTGGCAGAGTGCTAGCCTTGAGCGGGAAGAAGCCAGGGACAGTGCTCAGGCCCTGAGTCCAAGGCCCAGGACTGGCAAAAAAAAAAAAAAAAAGTGGTAGAACACCTGAGTTCAAACCCCATTACTTCAGGGGGAAAAAAATGTAGTCACATACTATGAGCCTTTGTGCTTTACTCTAGATAAGACAAAAAATGAGTAAGTCATGAACCCTGCACACAGTGAACTTCGGGACCGCAGGGAAAAGTAAAAGTTACTCCTCTCCCCTCCAGTGAGCCATGATCAGATGTGGAAGGAGCTCCATGGTTACCTGTTCCCAGCTCTCTCATCAAGCACAGAGGAGAAGCAGCCGTCTCAGTGTCCAAAGCACTAAGCGCTAGTCCCATGTCTACCACTATGTAGAATTTGCTCCCTTACAGAGTGCTGTTTACTTAACTCATCTATAAAGAAGCCCCTCAGCTGTTCTCTTATGTGCACTCATCGTATACCAGTTTGCCTGTATGTCACTGCCTTTGCTAGATTTTTCACCTTGAATCCAAAGATTATACTTTATTGTGTGTGTGTGTTCCTAGTTCCCAGTATGGTGTGTGGTAAATAATAGGTTCCCACTCATTTCTATTAGGCGAATTCAGTGTATGCATGCGTGAATGAATGAACAAATGAATGAACCAACTAATGACTATATTCCTTTCCGAAGTGAAAATTCTATTCTGTGAAATAGTGGGATGGCTGGAGTTGTAGATCACAGGGAAAGGAACTCCTGCCACTCATTGTTGAGCCTTGCCAATCTTTCTGCTAACGCTCTCCTTTCCAGACCTCTTGTAAATAGAAGGACTTCAGGGCCTCACTGAGGCTGAGCAGATACAGCAGTATGCTTGCTACAAATCAGAGTCCATGCTAAGGGCCATGGACCAAAGTAAGTCAGTTATCATAATGCCTCATGACAGTCTTGTGATGGCGTTTACCATTTAATTATAATGAAATTTGTTAGCCTTTCATGAGCTAAAAGAGCCAAAATAAGTTCAAGAAATTTATTGTGATAAACTTTGTTCTCAAAACAATGAAAAAAGATACCTATTTTCTCTGTCTCTTCTACTTTTGTGAGTTTCTATTTCTTTTTGGTACAAGATATTGGGATTTGGTATTAAGATAGATAGGTCATTGGAGTATATCCAGGGAGGGGAGAGTTGAAGATAATTACTGGTTGGTAAACAACTAAGCAAAATAGGTAAGGAAGAAACACTTAATAAAAGATTCTTTTGGGGCTGAGAATGTGACCTAGTGGTAAAGTGCTTGCCTCGTATACATGAAGCCCTGGGTTCTATTCCTCAGCACCACATATATAGAAAAAGCCAGAGGTGGCGCTGTGGCCCAAGTGGCAGAGTACTAGCCTTGAACAAAAAGAAGTCAAGGACAGTGCTCAGGCCCTGAGTACAAGTCCCAGGACTGGCAAAAAAAAAAAAAAGAGAGAGAGAGAGAGAGATTTTTTTCTACCAACATGAATGGAGCTCAGCCTCCTCTTGTGGCCTGGACTCTGACTAGTTAGAGCAAGGCCAGCCTTCTGGATGCGCTTTGTCTCTACATCACATTCATGGTGGGGAGGTCAGAAACTGACATTTGGGAGGAGGAGGTTGAAATGCCATTGTGACCCTGGAAACATCTTGGTAATCATAGTCTGGATACATCTCAGTGTAATATCCTGGATATAATCTGGGAGGGAACAAGTGTTATTTCCATGTCTTTGAACTTTGGCTCACAAGAGATGTCTGAGCGTTCTTCAGAACAAAGCACTGTTGTCTTGGAGTGATGTGTCAAAGCTGATCTTCTGCCAGCACCTTGGCCCCTGATTTAGGATCCAGAACAAAGAGCCACTGGTTCCCAGTGATAACAGAAATCTCCAGGAGAGTTCTGACATCTCCTTCTGGAGCTTTCCAGTACACTCAGAGCTGACTTCCTTCCTTCTAGCTCGCAGAGTTCTCAGCTACAGGCCCCCGTGATACTCCCTCACAGCTGGCCAGTGGCACCTGCCTAGAAGCCAACTCTCACCTGCCTTGGCTTCCTGAAAGCCTGATGGATGCAGTCTAACCACAGAGACAGGAACAGTGTGATAGTAAATCTCCCTCCTGAAAGCTGTGCTGGAATGATGCCAGGATTATGCTACTCAAACCCCATAGCAAGGTGGAAGGGAAGGGACTGCTCTCAGAAGCATGCAGGGCCCACATAACAGATTCTAGAAAGAGGCTCGTCACTTGGTGTTGAGTATGTACACACACGCGCGCGCGCACACACACACACACCACATTCTTGGCTGCTATCAGGGCACCATTCACTTTGATTTAGCCTCAGTTAAAGGCAGGTTATTTTGCTTCAGAGACTATCAGGTTAAGATGTCGTAAACCATGTTAATGGCCCAGTGAAAGCAGAGCTGAAAGCTTCCCCTTTCTCCCTAAGTATAGTAGCACAGGTGCCTTCCTGCTAGTGTTCAGTGGTGACAGCAAAGGGTGAGTGTGGCTCATTTTCTTTTTCTGAAAACCATCTCACAACTTTGCAGCAAAACATTCATCAAAAAAGATGATGTAGGGGCTGGGAATATGGCCTAGTGTCAAGAATGCTCACCTCTTATACAAGAAGCCCTGGGTTCGATTCCTCAGCACACACATATACAGAAAAGGCCAGAAGTGGCGCTGTGGCTTAAGTTGGCAGAGTTGAGCAAAAAAGAAGCCAGGGACAGTGCTCAGGCCCTGAGTTCACGGCCCAGGACTGGCCAAAAAAAAAGAAAGAAATCCCATGTAAGTCATGCACTACATGCACCAATGATTCATGTCTATAATCCTAGCTACTCAGGTGGCTGAGATATGAGGATTGTGGCTCAGAGCTAGCCCTGGCAAGAAAGTCAGTGAGATTCTTATCTCCCGTTAATCACTAAAAAGCCAGAAGTATGGTTGTGACTCAATTGCTAGAATGCCAACCTTGAGTGAAGAAGCTCAGGGACAGTTCACAGGACTTAAGTTCAAGCCCCAGTACTGGCGCGCACATACACACACACACACACACACACACACACACACACACACACACACACACACACACACACACACACACACACACTACAGAGACTAGAGAAATTGCAGAGCTGCATTTTCTATTGGTTTGACCTTAGTTGTTTCATTTAACCTCTCTGAGCTTTATTTGTCCAGCTCAACACAAGGATGATGCCTGCCTGGCCTGTTCTGAGTTGATCTAAGCACAGTGTATAGTGGGGCATGAACTTGACAGCGAAGCAGGCTTCCTCTAGACTAATGCTAGTAGAATGACATCATTTAACGTCATTTTGGGCCCCCAAACTTTGTGTTTAACATGGACTTTAGGGGCTGGGAGTGCGGCTTAGTGGTAGAGTACTTGCTTAACATGCATGAAGCCCTTGGTTTAGTTCCTCAGTACCACATAAACAGAAAAGGCCGGAAGTGGCGCTGTGGCTCAAGTGGTGGAGAGCTGACCTTAAGCAAAAAGAAGCCAGGGACAGTGCTCAGGACCTGAGTTCAAGCCCCAGGACTGGGGGGGGGGGAAGCTCAGGGATGGTGCCCAGGCCCTGAATTCAAGCCCTGGAATGAATGAATGAATGAATGAGGACACTGGCCTGTCAGCTCACCCTCGGGGTGCAGGGTTTTAAACTAGGTGGAAGCTGATACTGGTGATCTTGAAGATGATACTTTGACTCTGAGCTGTGATCCTTTGGCCTAGGCTGTGGTGAGCATCCAGTGAGAAAGTGGCTCTGAAAGCACTCAGAGGCTGAGCACTGTGACGTGAGCTCACAGTGTTTAGGTGGCTTAACACTCCTGCATATCTTTATCAGGCAGAAATAGATTCCAGTTTCCTATGTGCTGGTAGATAATTTCATAAAAAGATCAAAAGCCATGTGCCTCATAGTCCTTTCCCTCCTATCACCTTCTTGAGAACCAGCTGTCTTCTGTTTTTCTTCTTTTATCTCATACGTGTAACATTGACTGGAAACATTTGGCCTGCCGAGACTTGAATTTGGGCATATGGGGTTTCTCCCACAGCCCCTGATAGCATCACCAGCAAATAGAGCACAGGCTGTACATTCCCTGTGCTCAAGAATGTTCTCCACCTCCTGGGAAAACCAGGCCTAGCTCACAGAAGTGGAAAGGCAACGAACTGCCTTTAAAAGGTCCTTGTACCCCATTGCGACTTCTTGCTCATCAGTGCTGGGAACTGGTTCTTACTTTTAAAAGAATTTCCAGAGACACAAACAATGACAGTGACTCACAGTGGCCAGGGCTTACAGCACCTTGACCCAGGCCCCGTGCTGTTTTAGCTCTTTACATGGAAGGTAGGGCACAGCCCAATGAGTAAGCATTCACTGGAGATTAGGAAACCCAGAGAGACACACTTAAATGACTATCCTTGAGTCATTCAGGCAGAGATGGAATTTGGACTTGGCCATGTGACTCCAAAGCTTCTCCTGAGCCCCCCCCCCCTTCCTGTAAGCAGAGACTCGCTACACAGGCACACAGAGGTCTGAGGGGTAGGGACTTCCAGGGTCAGCCCCTGAGCAGGGCAGTCACATGTCAGGCAGGAAAAGCATATTAGCATTCTGCTGTACTTACAGTGTTCTCCATACCAGGAAGGAAATAACCCAAGGTATAAACATGGCTTCCATTAAGAAAAATGGCCCCAACCCAGGGAACCCTGTGCAAATCCAAAAAACTATTGAAGAGATCAGTCTTGTACATGGCGCATGCCTTCTGTTTTCTCTTTCCTTAGTTTAAAAAGACCAAGTGGCATGAGCAACCTCTTGGGGAAACTTGGAGCCAAGAAACAGAAAATGAGCACCCTTGAGAAGTCCAAATTGGACTGGGAGAGCTTCAAGGAGGAAGAAGGGATTGGCGAAGAGCTGGCCATCCATAATCGAGGGAAAGAAGGGTAAGAACTTGGAATGACTTACTGTTGATAAGCTCGGTTTGAGCCATGGGAAATGAAGAAATGAGAATGCTTAGATTGTTCCAACATGGGGCAGGTCCTACCACAGGTGAGGGAGGAAAAGAGGGTGTGTGAGAACACAACTGTTTTCCAGTGATGTCTGTCAAGCTGAGTTTGCTGAATTACAGCTCTAGTGAACCGTTAAGTTGCCTGGCTTATTCCCATGGTTGAAATCTAACTCAGCTGTAGCAGTCTTAACCTAACCTGGATCATTTGGCCTTCTGAGAAGTCAGACCAGTTCAAATACTTGAGAAGCGAAGCCAACGCAGTGCCTATGTGGTATCTCATTGTGATTTTTTCTTTTTTTGGTCCATTTCATTGTAGCCAGGGTGGGGCCTCACCCTTGACCGTGGCTGCATTGTGTACCAGCCTCTTGGACATCATCCCAGGCCCTATCCCTTCCTGTCCACTGTGGAATACAAAGAGGATGTCCATTGCATTGTATCTAGTTGTGAAAATGGTCCCTTCCTTTTGTTACATTTGTTTTCCTGGTGATCGAATGAAAAACCAGGAAAGTATTAGTAAGGTTACTACAGAAGTTGGTCCTTGGCTCCAGGTCAACATTCCCTACCCTTAACAGTGGAAGAAAGTGTCGTGTGCCCCTCCCACCATCGGGGCGCCCCTCCCCACTAAACTCTCCCGGTACAGTAGATATGTCTGAGGCTCAGCTCCTTTGTCAGTAACACCACCTTCTGTGGTGAAGGCAGTTGTGCATCTCTCACAAGACAGCATGTAATATGTGCTGTTATATTACATATATTGCATCTATTACATAAGTGTGATAGGCCCAAAGCCTTTCAGAACACCTGCCGTACAATGGCCTGAAGTAAGTACAAACCATTCAGGTTACTAAATAACCTAAATTATAGTAAAGATAACTCAGAGATTTACTTTCTAGGTCATATTTCTTTGTTGTTTTGTGTTGGGTTTGGGCTTTGTAGTTTTGGGGGACTTGAGACAGATTGTGTAGCACAAGTTGGCTCGTATTCACAATCTCCCTGCCTCAGTCTCCTGGGTCGTTCATGGTATTATGGGTATGGGCCACTCCCTTGTTTTAGGGATCATATTTCTAAATGAGGCCTCAACATTATCTGAATGAGTCTAGGAGCCAAACAAAATGTTTAAAATTTTTTTTAATGAAAATTGTTTTAGGGGCTGGGAATTTGGCCTAGTGGTAGAGTGCTTGCCTAGTATGCATGAAGCCCTGGGTTCAAGTCCTCAGCACCACATAAACAGAAAAAGCCATAAGTGGCGCTGTGGCTCAAGTGGCAGAGTGCTAGCTTTGAGCAAAAAGAAGCCAGGGACCGTGTTTAGGCCCTGAGTTCAAGCCCCAGGACTGGCAAAAAAGAAAAAGAAAATTGTTTTATAAGCCTGCTTAGTTACCAGATCCACTTCAGTCTGTCTGTGCCTCATGACAGAGACAGAAGAGCTACAGCTGGGAAAGCCCAGGACAAAGCAAAAGCATGAGGTGGTGTTATCTCCATAAAAATGGGTGGCTCTGACATTCTCCCCACATCTTTCCACCAGCCCCGCTTCACTGTTCACTTCCCACAGGGACCTCAGACAGCAGAGAAAGTTCCAGTGTGTGCTACACTTTATTGCTTCTTTGAGTGTTGATCATATGGTTTGGACAATGTCACTCCTACTTAAGCAAATAAAAGTCTTGTAAAAGTAAGGTGTGGCCCTGTTGAAGATAAGAAAGAGTTAATAAAATACAGACTGGAGAGAAAACAAGATTAAAGGGCCATCTGCCCAAGGTGGACTTATCAGGCAGTGGAAAATCCAGTAACTGAGTTAGGGAACAACTAACAGCATGCCACTTCTGCTTTGTTCTCCTGCATCTAAAGCTCTTCGCCACCACCACTGGATGATGCCACCGATCTGCCACCGCAGATCCTGTGGTTTCTGTGCTCCTCCCTGGATCTTCTGGTCTGCCTTCAGGGCGCGCACGCACATACACACACACAGAGCACACTTCTCTAACTGTGAAGTATTTTATAATAAATTCAAGGTTTTTTGTTTTTGTTTTTGTTTTTTGCCAGTCCTGGGGCTTGACCTCGGGGCCTGGGCACTGCCCCTGAGTTGCTTTTGCTCAAGGCTAGCACTCTACCACTTGAGCCCCAGTGACACTTCCGGCTTTTTCTGTGTATGTGGCACTGAGGAATCGAACCCAGGGATGCATGCTATGCAAGTACTTTACCACTAAGCCACATTCCCAGCTCCCAATTCCAAGTTTTCACCCTCCTACCAATCCGCCATGGACACTAGACTCAGTTTCTTCACCTGTAAGCTTTAATATACCTTGTTGTGGGAATTAAATAAGTAGCAGAAATGCCCAACCTGTTTATAAATAGGAGTTCCCTCTCTTTCTCCCATCCCAAGTTCTCTGCTTACATTTCTTTCTCCCATCTGCCACTACTGACCATGACAAGACTGAGGCCTTACTGGAAAGCTCCATGCTTTATCCCTTTAAATCCTTGCCAACTCTTCAGGAATATTTTCCATAATGATGGGAAAGAAAGCTTAGGGGCATCTCCTAATCTCCCTTCCTAGCTTCTCTTGTTTCCCCAGAGTTTCAACTGTGAACCTGGGGCCCTGGGCAGCTGCCTCATCTTCCTTCCCAAAAGAAGTCTTGGCTCCCATTTTCTTCTGGTGACTAGAAACATCTCCTGCTTATCCATCCCACTGAATTCCAGACTTAGCTTTCTGCTGATTGGTCCATCACTTTATCTGCATGTCCAAGCCACACATCAGACTTACTGTCCAGAACCAAATACTTGCTCACGCTTCAGAAACAGACTCCCTGTGTCAGACTTTGCAGAAAATGCTACCGTTGCTATCAAGCCACTGTCAGAAGAGAAACCTCAGCAGCACTCTTGATTTCCTCTTCCCACTCAAGTCCTACAAGTCTAGTTGGTGCTGTGTCACCAAGTATTTCAGCCTATCTCGCTTGTCTCACCTCTCCACTCGCTGCCAGCTGCTGAAGTGATGGTTTAAAAGTGCAGGCCATTTTTTTTTAATCTCCCACAGAAAGCCCCCCATGGTGCTGGGAATATGGCCTAGTGGCAAGAGCGCTTGCCTCGTATACATGAAGCCCTGGGTTCGATTCCCCAACACCACATATATAGAAAACGGCCAGAAGTGGCGCTGTGGCTCAAGTGGCAGAGTGCTAGCCTTGAGCAAAAGGAAGCCAGGGACAGTGCTCAGGCCCTGAGTTCAAGCCCTAGACTGACAAAAAGAAAGCCCCCCATCACAGATCTAATCCATCTTAAACTCCTAACAGGGCCAGCCAGACTCTCTCCCAGCCTTGCCCTCCCCTCCTCTGACTTCTCACTGAAAGCAGTGCTTCGCTGTCAGGGCTTGAGTAGATGCTACTTTGTAGCTCCAGCCACCCCAGTCCCTTCACCCTTTTGGGGTTTCTCTCTTGTATTTCCTGGCTGGTGCCTATGTTAGCCAGAGCAGGCCACTCAGGGCAGGGCTTTCTGCACCTAGAACAGCCCCCATTGCAGAGTAGGTGCCATGCTGTGACAGTTTCTAAATCCCCATCCTGCTAGCTAGCAGAGAGTCATGGCTTTGGCAACCTAGTCAGATTAGAGCTGAACACCCAGAAAGATGGGGGAGGGAGGAGCCTAGTCAGGCACCAGTGGCTCATACTTGTAATCTTAGCTGATCAAGAGGCTGAAATCAGGATCAAGGTTTAAAGCTAGCTAGGGCAGGAAAAGTCCATGAGGCTCTTATCTCCAATTAATTACCAAAAAAAGCCAAATAGGCCAGGTGCTCGTGGCTTGTGCTGGTTCTCCTGGCTACTCAGGAGGTTGAGATCTGAGGACTACTCAGGAGGTTGAGATCTGAGGAGAGTCCTATCTCCAATTAACCACCAGAAAACCAGAAGTGGTGTTGTGGCTCCTAGTGGTAAAGTACTAGCTTTGAGCACGAAAGCTTAGGGACAGTACCCAGGCCCTGAGTTCAAACCCTTGGACCAACAACCCCCCCCCAAAAAAAAAAAAGAATAATGAAAGAAAGAACAAGATGGGGTGCTTAATACATCATTGTAAGCAAGCAGAATTGGTTTAAATGCCTGTCTCAGAGTGGTCATCTGTCCCACAAGGAACTGCTGCTTTTCTTCTGCTCCCCAGCTGCCCCTTGGCCAAATGCAGCAGACTGCACTTGGACGCTGAGCACAGCCTCCTCCGGCCCTGTAGCTCATCACACAGTGCCCTGCTCGTGTCTGTGGAGTAGCAACACAGCTTTGCAGCACTGCTAGGCACGGGCCAGCAGGCTTAGCCCAGGGCATGAGGCATAGTAAGAAGGGAATTAGAGGCTCAGTCCTGGCTGTGGCTGCTGTCTGGTCACTTGAAGATCACGGGGCCAAATGACCTGAAAGCCAGGTGTTTTGTGACTCAGAGAGGCGTGAAGGAGGTACCAAGGAAACTCATTTTCTCTCTCCCAAGAATCTTATCTCCACCACCCCGACGAGTCCCTCTCTCAGAACCATCCCAGCCTTGAAATAATGGGAAAGGAAGGCAGTGGAGAAGAAAGCATTAAAATATTCACCCTTTCAGTCCTGCCCATGAGATGATTACATGTTAGGTCCTGGGGAAACAGAGCAATGGCACACTCAGTATTGGGCAGTTGGCTTCCTTCAGTTGAGTTTCTCGGGACAGAGGAGTCCACATCTCACTCAGTCCATCCATCCAGACTGTCTCCTTCTTTGTGAAGTTAGGGACCAAAACTCAGCGCTCCCCACCCCATGGATGTGCCCACAAGGGAGCCAGGGCCGGCTGCTCGTTCACAGTGCAGGGAAGTAGCAACCCAGCAGGTGTGTCCTGTTACCTGTGCCTGCCTCAGTGGTCCTTTTCTCTCCAGGGTGGGGGGAGGCATGTCTTGTGGGTGTCTAGCCAGAATAATAACTAGGTGGAGCTTTTGGAGGTCAGCTGACCACTGGGCCTTCCCAGACTGGAGCCCAGTGCCTTCTAGGTGGGGCTTAGTGTCTTCCCTGACGGCACTCCCCACCCCCCCCTTTCTTTGTCCTTCATTTCCAAGTCTCCCCTACTTTCCTTTGTCCTGGATTTCTGGGAAACTGTGGCCAAAAAAGTAATTTGGGCTGTATAACCTGGTTCTGAAAGGAAAAACTAGAAAATCCCTTAGGTCCTTGATGCTATTGGCATATTTGTTCATGAAAATAAAGAACTGCTGCTTAACTGGGCCACAAAAAACAACTGCAGCCGCAAAGGCCTCTGCTCCCTCCCCGCGTCCCCAGGCTTCCCTGTGGACTGAGCTTAATCAGGCCAGTCCCCCAGACACTGGACACAGGCCACCAGCGCACCAAGACAGAAAATGAGCCAGAGCCGCCGTTGCCATCACCCTTGTCAGCCAGTGGGTCTGCGGTGGAACTGTGGCCCACTTGCAAAATGCCTGAACTAGGTGAGCCCTCAGGAGGCCTGGGAGGCAGCCTTCCCAGCCAGCCCTTCTTACTGGAGCCTCTGCTGTCCTAGGGGCCGAGGCTCTATAGGTGAAGCTGTCCAGGTCCAAAAGAAGAAGTAACCCAAAACAACTCTAATAACTTTTTAGTTTTATTGTTTACAAAGTATGTCTCTCGGGGCTGGGGATATGGCCTAGTGGCAAGAGAGCTTGCCTCGTATACATGAAGCCCTGGGTTCGTTTCCCCAGCACCACATATACAGAAAATGGCCAGAAGTGGCGCTGTGGCTCAAGTGGCAGAGTGCTAGCCTTGAGCAAAAAGAAGCCAGGGACAGTGCTCAGGCCCTGAGTTCAAGGCCCAGGACTGGCACAAAAAGAAAAAAAAAAGTATGTCAGTTTCATTGCAAAAGCCACAGGATATTGTCTTGTCTTTTTTTTTTTTGCCAGTCCTGGGCCTTGAACTCAGGGCCTGAGCACTGTCCCTGGCTTCCTTTTTGCTCAAGGCTAGCACTCTGCCACTTGAGCCACAGTGCCACTTCCAGCTTTTTCTGTGTATGTGGTTCTGGGGAATCGAACCCAGGGCTTCATGTATATGAGGCAAGCACTCTTGCCAGTAGGCCATATTCCCAGCCCTCTTTTCTTTTGTGCTTGTATTGGGGCTTGAACTCAAGGCCTTGTGCTCTTGCTTGGCTTTTTCTATTCATTGCCTGAACTGTACCACTTGAGCCACACCTCCGACCCACCATTTTGCTGATTCATTGGAGGCAGAGTTTCTCAGATTTTTCTGCCCTGCTGGTTCTGAGGGTCACAGATCCTCAATCTACTGAGTAGCTAGGATTACAGGCCCAAGCCACTGGTGCCCAGCTAAGGTATCATTATTTTTATTTCTGTTTTACAGAGAAGGGGTTAGGGGACAGAAAATTAAGTATCTTACCCAAAAGCACAACAATTCCTCCGCATCCTTTCTGTGTCTTGGTACTAGAGGAGCCCCTGTCCCACGAGGAGGGCTGTTAGTTTGCAGTCATCTCTTGGTGGTGAACCAAGACGGTCACAAGGACCCCGTGAGCAGCTGCTGGTGGCTGTGACTGGGAAATGAGGTCTCCAGACCTGTCTGGATGGTCTTTGTCAGGTTGTCCCCTGGGAATCCAGTTGCATCCTGCACCTGTGCCCACCTCACTGCCTGAAGCCTCCGGCAGCCCCAGCTCAGCCTCGCTAGTTCCCTTCACGCAGTTTGCTCCTGTGATCTCAGAGTCAGCTGGCCCCACTGAGCTCCCGGAACCTGCAAGGCCTTTGTTCATTCTTCCTCCTCCTTCCTGATCTCTCAGCAAGTAGCCCTGCAAGCTCTGTTCCCCGGGTGCCCCGCAGGCAATTCCAGCACCACACACTCTCTTGTCGAGGCTCACCTCGCTTTTCTACCAGCTTTTCCAAGGGCCAGTTAGAGCACCCTGCTGTCTACACACCTGCTTCCGGTGCTGTAAGCTTCAGGACCTCATACTTGTTGTTATCCTCGTCGTCATTGTCGTCATCATCATCCAGACACATAGTCTGAAAGGAATAGAGTAAATCCATACATTTCCTGCCTGAACTTTGTGTGGGTTTGAACTCAGGGCCTTGTGCTTGCAGGGCAGGTATTCTACTTCTTGAGCCACGTCCTCTTTTCTTGCTTTAATTCTTCACACAAGGTCATATATTTTTACCCAGTGCCAGTCCCAGTCCATGATCACACTGTGTGGTTGGAGTTACAGATATGAACCAACATGCTCAATGTATCTGTTGAGATAGGGTCTTGATAACTTTTTTGCCTGAGCTGGCCTTCAATTGTGATCCTCCTGATTTCTGCTTCCCAAGTAATTGAGGTTACAAGTGTGAGCCACTGTGCCCAATTCCTTTACCTGTTTTATTTACAAGCCTGCATGGGGCTGCTTGCAGTAGATGGGGGAGTTGTTCTGTTGTATGTCCAAGTGCTCCCCACTTGTCCCTTTTATGTGTGTGTGTGCCAATCTTGGGGACTGAACTCAGGGCCTAGATGCTGTCCCTCTGCATTTTTGCTCAAGCCTGGCACGATACCACATAAGCCCCAGCTCCGCTTCTGGCTTTTCTCTGGTTAATTGGAGATAAGAATCTCCTGAACTGGGGCTGGGGATATGGCCTAGTGGCAAGAGAGCTTGCCTCGTATACATGTAGGCCCTGGGTTCGATTCCCCAGCACCACATATACAGAAAACGGCCAGAAGTGGCGCTGTGGCTCAAGTGGCAGAGTGCTAGCCTTGAGCAAAAGGAAGCCAGGGACAGTGCTCAGGCCCTGAGTCCAAGGCCCAGGACTGGCCCCCCCCCAAAAAAAAAAAAAAGAATCTCCTGAACTTTTCCTGCCCAGGAAAGTTGATCTTCATCTCAGCCTTCTACAATGACAGAAATGAGCCACCAGTCCCCAGCCCCCCATTTTTCCCTTTATCAGAAGAAGTCCGCAGTGTCTGCCCTGTGCCTCTCTGTCAGAGAGCCTGAAATTCAAATGTTCCCAGGCACCCTGTGTTTTGACTTGGTAAATCTAATAACTCTGACCCTGGGGACTTACATGAGACCTAAAAGCCAGCCCGCCCTGTTCTCCAGCCCTTCCCACCTTGCCCACTGCTTTCACCTGGCAGCTCAATTAGGTGAGAGTAACTGCTTGCTGATAACTGTCCCAGCTCCACTGGTGTGCTGTCTTCCAGAACACTCTGCTCCCGTGCCCAGCTTTCTAAGACAATAGGAACCTCAAAAGTACCATAGTGTTAGCCGGGCGCTGGTGGCTCACACCTATACTAACTACTCAGGAAGTTGAGATCTGAGGATCGTGGTTCCAAGCCAGCCTGGGCAGAAAGGTCCTCATGATACTCTTATCTCCAAGTAACCACTCAGAAACTGGAAGTGGCACTGTGACTCAAAGTGGTAGAGTGCTAGCCCTGAGCAGAAGAGCTCAAAGAATAGCATAGCGGGTGGTGTTGTGCTCAACACTGTGTACACAGCTTCATGTAATCCTCACCCCAGGCCCTCCCTGTTGTCATCCTCGTGGTTGCCAGTGACAGTCAAGGTCTGGCCGACCCCATAGGTAAGGAAGGGTGCAGGGTTAGTGGCTGTGGGCCTGGCAGGTGAGCAGGTAAAATGGGTCTTACTGCAAAGGATGCTGTGGGGGAAATCAAAGCCTGAACTCAACAAGGAACACCAGTTCCTGACCCTGGCAACATTCTCACCACAAACTTAATAACCTTGCCGTGACAGATGCACATTTTCTGCTGTACAACAAAAGAAAAATGAGTGCAGAGATTCAATTATGTCTCCCATTTTCAATGGCACTTTTGCTCTCTCAGTAGATTAATTAGCAGAAATCTCCTCCCCCCAAGCAAATTGCAGCATACTTTATGGCGAGAAGGTACATTAAAATGCAGCTGTGTCTCATTAAGCCGCCCGCCCGGCTGCCGCTCGCCGGCAAGCCTCCTGCCTCGGCGAGCCTCCCTCCTTCCCACCCTGCCTGGATGGCCGACCTCGGCCTGAGTCAGGAGAGCCAGCACACGAACGGGGATCCTCCCTGCTTGTGACTTTGGAGGAAGAAGCTCTTGATCACAATCTCATTCCTAAGTGACTTGAGAGAAAGGCCTCTCCTGTCATCCTAGCTGAAGCCGCCTGGCCCCAACCAAGTGGAGGAAAAACAAGGAAGATGAGCAGCCGCTGGTCAGCTTAGAACAATTAACGGGCACAGCTCGTAAACCCCACAGCAGCGCTTGGAGATCATTTTCCTGTCCTTTTCATTCCACGTGTGTTTGTGTCCTGTGGAATGGACAGTCTGGGTAGCTTTCCCTCACCCACCAAGAAGACTCACCTCAAGGCCAGGAAACAGGGCATCCCTGCGTTGCTGTGAGGAAAACAAGGCTCATGTGCAGCCAAGCTGACCCATTTTTCATTTCCACTTAGTCTTGTCACAGAAGTGAGTGACTTTGGGACCCAGGACCCCTGGTGTGCTTTCCTTGTGGTATGCTGTGCCCTGTCCTTTACATCTTATTTGTCTTCACATCTAAGCCGGCATCGTCTGCAGGCGGGCACTGGGAGTTAGTGATAGCCTCGGCCCTTCTGGACCGGCCAGGCTCATCTGCTTGTGTTTGCTGCAGCGTGGTCCACCCCGGGTGGGACGGGGCAGGTTTCTTGTGGACTCTTCTCACAAGTGCTTTTTTCATCTTCTTCCAGGTACATTGAACGGAAAGCTTTCCTAGACCGAGTGGACCACAGACAGTTTGAAATCGAGCGAGATCTCAGGCTGAGCAAAATGAAACCATGATGCTCTGGGGAAAATCCATAGCAGCTTAATCCTGTTGACAATGTGAGCTTTCTGTGCGTCTCTGAAACAGTTCCAGTGTTCCTCATCCCCTTTCCCAGAAAGGCCTTTTTTTCTACATTGAAATTCTGTTTATGTATCTTACTCCCATGTGATTTCGTTCAGTTTACTTCTAAAAGTTTGTTGTTAAATAAAAGTCGGACTTCTACAAGGCTGGTGAAGATGAAGACCTTACTCACCTCCCCTTTTGCCGGCTAGAGTGTGAGCCCCGCCCCGCCCCGCCCCGCCCCGCCAGGGCACCGCAGGCCCTACCCCGCAGCCGCACCTGACCGACAGCACGGGTGCTTGTCCTGTTACCCACAATGTAGCTGACAAGCTGCATTTGACGTCATTGTCTGCTCTCCTCCACTTTGATAAAGGATCCTAGGGATAATGATAGAGCATTATATAGGCTTTGACCAGACAGATGGCCTGTGAGGTCTCAGGTGTGGTCCTGTATTGGAGCACTGCTAGAACCGAGGGAAGTCCTTTAACCTAAGCCCAGCCAGAGTGGGTGGGGTGTGACCTCCCGACTCCCAGGCGGGGCCAGCCAAGGCTCAGGCAAGACCTCCGTGCAGTGCTCTCAGATGCCTGTTCTCTGTGTGCCTTCATCCTTCTGACTCACCCACTCCTTCATGTCAGGGTTAATGTACCCACACGCGGGAGCAGACTTCTCTCCCTGTTGGAGAATTATCCAGAATCCTCTAAAATAAGTGGTACTAAACTCATAAAGTAGGGTTTCTTGTAGCAAATGCTCACGTTTGGAGTCTAAGTCAGGCTGAGAGCTGCAAGAGCATGCGTATTCCCCATGGGAATTCCCCTGCCACCCCCAGGCCCTGGGAGCGAAGGCAGAACATGGCTGACAGTGTGCCTGCCGTCCTCTGCCCTGCCTTCCACGGCAGCCACGCTCTGCTGTGTGGCAGTGGACGCGTCTTTTCCACTCATCTCATGAAGAGTCTCCATCTGTGAGTCTTCTGAAAAGCCCCTCGGGTCTCCTCCCTCTGACAGAAGCAGCCGCCTGTTTGCCCTGTTCCTGACACGGATGCCCTCCCAGTGCCCCCCATTTCAACTGTCAGTCACCCCGTGTCATCCAGCCACGGAGCGTCCCCAGGAGCCTCCTGTACTGCACACACTTGGGCTCACCCGTGAGCCACAGGCCCACGGTGACACAGGTGCGTGCACACTTACCATCACTCGTGCACACCTAAGAATGCATGTATTTCACTCAGCCTCAGAGCAGCCCTGGGTCATATCGGGGCCATCGCCTCACCCTGCATTTCCCCGCCCTGGAAGGCAGGCTGGAGGAAAGGGAATGAGAACTAGGTGATAGGTCAGCCAGACAGAGTACCTAGCACACTCGGTCTTTGTCATGGACCAGTAACTTTTCTCCTTTTGTTCTTTAAAATTGTCCCCAGGGAAGTGAATAGGTTAGAGATGAAACAAGAAGAGCCATGTGGTGGTAAGTGTTGAAGCTGGGAGAGGAGTGGATTCTGTCCATTATTCCATTCTCTACTTCCATGTACATTTGAATTTTTCCTAAATAAAAAGCCAGATTGGGGCTGGGAATATGGCCTAGTGGTAGAGTGTTTGCCTCGCATACATGAAGCCCTGGGTTTGATTCCTCAAAACCACATATATAGAAAAAGCCAGAAGTGGTGCTGTTTCAAGCGGTAGAGTGCTAGCCTTGAGCGGAAAAGCTCAGAGACAGCGCCCGTTTCCTGAGTTCGAGCCCCATGCCCAACAAAAATTAAATTTAAAAATTCTCCCAGAGGTTCACACCTATAATCCAGCTACTCAGGAGAATAAGATGAAGATTCAAAGCCAGTCCAAGCAAAGAAGTCTCTGAGTCATCTCCGATTAACCAGCAATAAGCCGGGAATGGAGGTGACTCAAGTGGTGGGGCACCAGCCTTGAGAGAAAAGGCTAAGTGAAAATGCAAGCCAGGAGGCTCATGCCCTGGTACCAGCACACATAGAATTGTGCTGTGTATGAGGGAGGACTTGGAAGGCTCTGCGTTGAGGCGGAAGAGGGTGCGCGGCCTCCCGGTGCTCTCCTGCATCAGCAGGAACAACGCAGAGGTCCAGGAAGGAGGCGCTCTCCGCATCCTAAGATCGGGTGCTTGTTTTAACAACTGTGAAAGGAAGCTTTGGAGATTCTGGATCATTGTCTCTTCCCAGCACCTCCTCTGCCCCTGTGTTCACTTCTCACCACAATCAAATTCAGGGAACAGAGGCACTGGCCAGCAAGACAAGCTAAGCCCGCCAAGGCCAAGCTGGGTGGTCAGGCTGAGTAAAGCCGCTTCATCTCTAATAGTTTTTTTAAAATCACCCTTTGAGAGAACTGGGCAGCCATATGCAGAAAACTCAAAGTAGACCCAAGCCTATCACCATGCACCAATCAACTCAAAATGGATCAAGGACCTCAATATCAGACCTGAATCCTTGAAACTACTGAAGGACAGAGTAGGAAAGACACTAGAACTTATCGGCACAGGAAGGAACTTCCTGAATAGAGTCCCAGGGGCACAACAAATAGGGGAAAGACTCGACAAATGGGACTACTACAAATTAAAAAGTTTCTGCACAGCTAAGGACATAGCCACCAAAATAGAAAGACGGCCAACCATATGGGAAAGGATCTTTACCAGCACAGCAACAGACAAAGGCCTAATATCTGTCATCTACAGAGAACTCAAAAAACTAAGCCCCTCCAAGCCCAAATAAACCAATTAGGAAATGGGCAAAGGAGCTAAGAGAGACTTCACAAGAGAAGATATAAAAATGGCAAAGAAACGTATGAGGAAATGTTCAACATCCCTGGTAGTAAAGGAAATGCAAATAAAAACAACCCTGAGATACCACCTCACTCCAGTTAGAATGGCCTATACTCTGAACTCAGGCAACAACAAATGCTGGAGGGGGTGCGGGGAAAGAGGAACCCTTCTCCATTGTTGGTGGGAGTGCAAATTAGTACAAACACTTTGGAGAACAGTATGGAGGTTTCTCAAAAAGCTCAATATAGACCTACCCTATGACCCAGCCATACCACTCCTAGGCATCTATCCTAAACAGCAAGTCCCAAGATATCAAAAAGACATTTGCACTTCCATGTTTATCACGGCACAATTCACAATAGCCAAAATATGGAATCAACCCAGATGCCCCTCCACAGATGAATGGATCCAAAAAATATGGTACCTATACACAATGGAATACTACATAGCGATTAGGAGTGGTGAAATATTGTTATTCGCAGGGAAATGGTCAGAACTTGAACAAATAATGTTGAGCGAGACAAGCCTAGAACACAGAAAACAAAGGGGCATGATCTCCCTGATATAGGACTGTTAAGATGGGGTAACGGAGAGACAGTAGAAACCAGGTCTGTGAAACCAAAAACTGCTTGTCAAATGGTATTTCCCACAGAATTGGGTCAGCGACTCAACATTATGTAACTAAAACCAAACAACTACTCAACATATAAAGGTCAAAAATTGACCTCTCAGTGGAATACAATAGCTCAAAAGCTATGTATGTCCATTCATATAAGACTACTGTCGACATATTGTCTAATGTCGACATTACATTTAAAGCCCTAGGCGAATTATGTTCTTGGTACATTGGGTATTGTATATATGTCTACCTGACCTAGAGAAGGGAAAGAAAAACAGGGCGTAAGATATCACAAGAAATGTACACACTCCCCTACTATGTAACTGTACCCTTTTTGCACAACACCTTGTCAAAAAATTTTTAATTAATAAATAATTTTTTTTTAAAAAGCTTTTTGCTAGTTATTTTGGAGATGGAGTCTTGAGGACTTTTCTGCTTTGAGTCACTCAGTCTCCTGAGTAGACAGAGGAGTCCAGGTGTGAGTCATTTTATCTTTGAAAATAATCTAATAGAACTATTTTATTGATCTATCAATAGAATAAAAACCATATAAAGGAATATTCCAAAAAGTCTGTACTATTTTATAGCCAGGCATCAGTGGTTCATGCCTAAGCTACTCAGGAGGCTGTGATCTGAGGATGGCAGTTTGAAGCCAGCCTGGGCAGCAAAGTCGGTGATACTCTTATCTCCAATTAACTACCAAAAAGCCAAAGTAAGGCTATGGCTAAAAAATAAAATAAAAATAAATTAAAAAATAATAATAAAATCACCCTTTGATGCTGGGGATGTCATTCAGTGGTCGAACCCTTGCCTAGCATATTCAAGGGCCCTGAATTCAATCCCCGGGACTGATGATAATAATAAAAATAAAAATGTACTTATTACCTGATGTGAAATTGTAACTCCTCTGTACAGTACCTTAATAATAACAGCAAAATTATATTTTAAAATAATCATTACTTTTGGAGAGGTGCCAGAGACTCACACCTGTAATCCTAGCAACTCAGGAAGTAGTGATCAGGGAGATTGCAGTTTGAGGCAAAAACATGGGCAAGAAGATCGCCATTTCAGCAAATAAACTGACCATGGTGGCACAGCTGTCATTCCAGCTGCAGTGGGAGAAACATAATAGCCCACCTGAACAAACAGTGAAACCCTACCTCAAAAATAACCAGAGCAAGCCAGATGCAGGTGGCTCATGCCTGTAATCCTCGCTACTCAGGAGGCTGAGATCTGAGGATTGCAGTTCAAAACCAGCAGGAAAGACCGTGAGACTCTTACCTCCAGTAAACCACTCCAGAATGCTGGAAGTGGCGCTGTGGCCCAAGTGGAAGAGCACTAGCCTTGAGCAAAAGAAGCCCAGGGACAGTGCTCAGGTCCAGAGTTCGAGCCCCAAAACCAGCAAAAATAATTTTTTTGAAGGACTGAAAGCCTGGCCCAAACAGTGGAATGAATGTGCCTGCCAACCAAGCACAAAGCCCTGAACTCAAAATTCCAGTGTCACCAAAACAACGGTCTTTTTAGAGGACAGGATTGTAGCCCAGTGGTTAGCGCATGTGCCAGGCATGCAAAGGCCCTGGGTCCAATCCCCAGCACTATGTTTGAACCACGACAGACACTGCCTAGCCCGTGATTTGTAAGAGGAACAAGTAATGCTTTGATCTAGCTCTTTACATCCACATTTCATGAAAGCTAGCTCCTGAAGGAAGTGGTGTCTCTCTACCCAGGAGTTAGGAATTGTCAAGGAAATGGAAAGAATGAGTCAGGCTCTGGGGTGCTTTGTCCACCTCTGTCAGGTCCAGTGCTGGGGTGCTTTGTCCACCTCTGTCAGGTCCAGTGCTGGCCCTCATTGTGGCCAGCATCGATGGCTGGTGAGACCCAAACCTGGACCCTTCCCTGTCCTGCGGGGTCCGGTGACTCCCGAGAAGTTACCTCCTGGCCATCCACCTCCGTCACCTCCATGTCTCAGATGAAGATGTCACCTTCTCATTACAGAAAAAGATGCCCTAAAATAGTATACGGTCAAAGGCTAAAAGCAAGCCTCATGCTCTGCTCTGCTCACCTATTTCCTGAGGAATGCAGTGTGCTAATTAGGAATGCTGAAGAAAGCCTCCCGGGACCTAAGGGAGTGAGCAAGCTGCGCCATGTCCGAGAAACTAGAGCAAGGGCCCTGCCTGGCACACCCCTAGCCACAGACCTGTCTTCATGCTGCCTGAGTGTGCAGTAAGTGAGCGCGTGACAGGCACTACAGGGGGCCGGGAACCCCCCTGGCGGTGCGTAGATGAATGGGCTGCTGCCTGGCACCAGGAGATGCCATGATGTGGTTAGTGTGCTGAGACGTAGTGGGTGGCGTGTACTGTAGTGTGTACGTGCGCATGTGCGTGCGTGCGTGCATGCGCGTGAGTGGCTTGGTTGGTACGCTCTGGCAGGATAGGGACATAGTGGGAAGAACCCGGGACAGGTGCTGGACAGCGCCATCTTTCTGCTTCGCCAGAGCTCCAGGGACCTTGAATGTGTTGTCTGTCATGAGCTGTGGCTCCAAACACCGAAAGTGTGCAAACCACAAGTGCTGTGAGGGTGGGGGGAGGGGGAGGGCTCCCAGAACAGGGCCAGAAGCATGTAGCATCATCCACAAATGATTGGTGCTCCTCTCCACTGTCCACTGGCGTCTCCCCACTTTCCTGAGGACGAAGTTGGACGAAGGAGCCAGCTGGTGGGCCCAGGCTGGCACACAACAGGGTGGGGGGCATGTGAAGGGACAAGATGGCTCCTTGTGGCTCCCACCACCATATCCCGGGATTCCTGCTGCGAAGGGAAGACTCCAGTGCCAAGGAGAGGAAGCTCAGGCTGCAGACATGCGTGTGGCAGGAAAAGACGGGAGCTGGCACACCACGGCCAGCAGTGCTGACAGCCCCTCACAGAGCCCAGGCTCTGCTTCCCCAGGACGGCTGTGCCAGCCGGGGTCGGGGTAGCGCCCTCTCCACTCGGGATGCTGCTTGGCTTCAGGAAATGGGGGGTGAGGGGGAGGGACAGGGAGGTAGGGAAAATGACTTCAGAAGGGCTTGGCCTCCTCCTCAGACCTGCTCTGCGAACCAGGGAAATCACTCAGCCTCTCTGAATCTCATTCCCTGTCTCCAAAAGATTGCTGAGGACCGGACACCGTGGCTCTCACCTGTAATCCTAGCTACTCGGGAGGCTGAGATCTGAGGATCGTGGTTTGAAGCCAGCCTGGGCAGGAAAATCCATGAGACTGGTCTCTCCAGTTAACCCACAGAAGACCAGAAGTGGGGCTCAAAGTGGTAGGGCGCTAGCCTTGAGAGCTAAAGCTCAAGGAGAGCGCCCAGACCCCGAGTTCAAGCCCCACAACCAACAAAAAAAGAAAAAGCCAGAAGTGGAACTCAAGTAGCAGAACACTAGCTTTGTCCATAAAAGCTCAAGGATAGCGCCCAGGCCCAGAGTTCAAGCCGCAGGGCCAGCACCAAAAAAAAGATGGCAGAGAATGTTTAATACGGCACTGCCTACTCCTCAACATTTTATTAAGTGAAACAAGCTAAGTGCTAAGATGCTATAATTAAATTGCACACGTTGCCCCCCCTGAAAGCCAGTCTTAGGAGATATAAATTAGCACTGCTTTGAAGAACACTTTGATGATGCCTAATAAATGTGGAGCTGTACCTGGCTCGTGACAGCAGACTTTGCTCCTCAGTTGGCATCCCAGGCAAGCCGCAGCTCGTGTGCAAGGAGGCAAGATTCCTTGTAATCATAAAAATCCTAGAAACCTCTGGAGGGGAGGCAAACCTTTTTCTCTACCCTCAGGGTTTCCAGCTGGGCCTAAGAATGCAACTGACATAGATAAGGTTAACAGAAGAAGAAAAAAGAAAAGCACTCAAGCTTCAGGTATTTCTTTTACACATATGTGGGAGTCTTCAGTAAGAAATAGGAAAACCCACAGATACAGTATTGATTATTTATGTCCTGTGTCTGTCCAAGAGTAGTCCATGGTGAGAAGTGAGGAGCGGAGGCTGGGCTGCAGTAAGGGATGGGTGGGGAGTAGCTAGGAGGATGGGGGTCAGACTAGCTTAGATGTCAGAAAGCTGACATCTAAGGATCCCAGCTCCCAGCCAGCCCAGGCAAGAAGTGTGAGACTTTTTGGGGGGCGGGGGTGGGGGCGGTCCTGGGGCTTGAACTCAGGGCCTGGGCTCTGTCCCTAAGCCTCTCTGTGCTCAAGGCTAGCACTCTACCCCTTGAGGCACAGCACCACTTCCGGCTTCCTCCCCCCCCCCCCATTTATGTGGTACTAAGGAGTCGAACCCAGGACTGTTTGCATGTTAGGCAAGCACTCTACCACTAAGACACATTCCCAGCCTCTCTGTAAGACTCTTGTCTCCAATTAACTATCAAAAAGCCAGAAATGGAACTGTGGCTCAAGTGGTAGAATGCCAGCCTTGAGTGGAAAAAGCTAAGGGACAATGCCCAGGCCTTTAGCTGGACTGGCACAGAAAGAGAAGGGGAGGGGAAGGAAGGAAGGAAGGAAGGAAGGAAGGAAGGAAGGAAGGAAGGGAGGAAGGAAGGAAGGAAGGAAGGAAGGAAGGAGGGAGGGAGGGAGGGAGGGAGGGAGGGAGGGAGGGAGGGAGGGAGGAAGGGAGGGAGGGAGGGAGGGAGGGAGGGAGGGAGGCAGTCAGCTAGTTCTGGTATAGGAAAGACACGTTTCACAAAGGAATTTCATCTGCTTTTCCACTTCCAGCTTGGTGGTTAATTGGAGTTAGGAGTTTCATAAACTTTTCTGCCTGGGCTGGCTTTGAACTTTGATCTTCTGGGTCTCAGCTTCCCGAGTAGCTAGGATTATAGGCATGAACCACTGGCACATAGCTTAGGGATTGTATCTCAATGGTAGAGCACATATCTAGCATGTATGAGGCCCTTGGATTGAACCCCAGCACCACAAAAGGAATAAATGGTTCTCCACGAATCTCACCTCCATTTAAAAAAATTTCAAGACATGAAAATAATGCTAAATGTTGATTGGCTTGGAATATAGAGTGGATATATAATGATAAACACTTAAGTGCCACTGACAGGTACCTCTTATAGAATAGAGAAGGCTCTATGGCCAGGGAAAGATAAAGAGCTACATTTACAGGCATGTAAATTGGAAGAGACACATAGCTCTCAGTGTGTAGCCCAGGCTGGCCTGGAACTCGCGATCCTCCTGCCTCAATCTCCCAAGTGCCAGGATTACTGCTATGTGCCACCACTCCTCGTTATGTATTTGTATTTATCTGACAGCTCTCACTATTTCACCTCCGTCTCCTTTCCGGGAGTCCGAGGGACGTTCGGCTGGTGGGAGGATGGAAGCGTTGCCATGGTGATGAGCTGGCTGGATTCAGAGCAAGCCATTCTGGACTAGGAGACGCTCGGAAGTGATCCTCCCAAATGGTCCGGGAACCTTTCCCAGGAGAAGAGCAACACCCCATGTGGAAATGGAGCTTGGGGTGGCTGGAGCTGCTGAGGGGACCAGCCAGGCCACGTGCCTGGAAGAACTGCTCCTCCAGCTGATGGTGGGACACCAGCCCGACAACCTCCCCTCGCGGACAGGGCCTCGACAGATGAGCAAACCGTATGTCAGAAAGATGCCACGGCGGGCCTCGACTCCCGAGATGCAAAATGAATGATTCCTGACCCGGATAAATGAGCTTCAAATCTGAAGATCCTAAAATAAATCACAGCCGGGGGCAGTTTTCTAATAGAAATTTCCTGTAGAATGGCCTGTCTTCAAACTCTGCTCAGTATCCTGAGCCATCACAGGGCCCTCACCACAGCCAAGAGGCCAGCTGGGTTCCTACCAAACCCCTAGACGCCGACAAGCCTGTCTAGACGGGGCCTCCTGCCCAGATCCTCTGGAAGGAAGGCGAGAGCTGCCCTCTGACCAGTGCCCTGCTCTCAGTTCCACTGCCCACATTACACTGTGACCTCCGTTCCGTCTGCCCGAGCTTGAGGCATCCTGACTGAGGGAGGGAAGCCATTTTGAAAGCCCCTGGCAGCCATGCCTGAGAATGCTGTCTCAAGCGGATTGTCTTCTCTTCTCTTTACCAGGGTCTGGAACAGGCCCACGGCTTCATGGCTGCTCAGCCATTGAGCTTCCTTATCAGAGCTTTGAGGTTCAAGAGTCTGAGACACGGTGAGGGGGAGGTGTCCACGATCCCGCGACACCCTTCCCAGCCCTTTTCTACTGTACTCTGGAGCCCGCTGTCAACTGGGCTACAAATAGAATAAGCAGCTTTGCACAAGTTGGTTTTTGTTATTCCAATGCAATGGTGTTTCTCCCAAACTGCAGTTACTCTATGTTACTTTGATAACAAAAATGACCACGGTAGCCTTTTTGTTTCTGGCATAGAGCCTCCCCCCCCCCCACCCCAGACCCTTGGAATTTACTGTCTTCTGTATGCCAATGAAGGACCAGGCATTCAGCATGATTAGAGGGTTAGTAGTCAAGCTCCATTAGCCAATGACTTAATCAATTGTATCAATGCAAAAGTCCTAAGGAACATAGCTCCTGGAGGCTGGTGAGCACATCCACATGCCCCAGGGGTGTTGCACCCCTGAATCTATTGGAATGTCTGTTGCGGTCTGGACCTCACCCACCCAGGATATACCTTCATTTGACAGTTTGTTTGCACGCTGTATAATAAACTGTATTTGTAATTTAGCACTTCCCTGAGCCTGTGAGTTGTTCTAGCAAATTAATCAAACCTGACAGGGGAAAGACATGGGAGGCTCCAAGTTTGTAGACAAGTGAGCAGAGCGTGAACTCCTGGGCCTCCCTAGTGCAGCTGGCATCTGGACTTGGACACAAGCTGGAACCATGCCTTTGATCCTCTAGGTAACTCCTCGGGGTAATTAGTGTCAGAACTGAATTGGGCCAGGTTACTCAGGAGGCTGCGCTCTGAGGAGCATGGTTTGAAGCGAGCCCAGGCCGGAAAGTTCATGAGACTCTAATGAACCAACAATCAGCTGGAAGTGGAGCTGTGGCTCAAAGTGGTAAAGCATGAGCCTTGAGCAAAAAAGGTGAAGGACAGCATCCAGGCCCTGAGCTCAAGCCCCAGGCCCAGCATGCACACACAAAAATTGAATTGGATTATTGGGCGTTCAGTTAGTGTTAAGAAAAACCACATCCCTCACTGTTACCTAACCGCCCTTAGAGCCAAACAACATCCGCAGGCAAAGGGAGGGGCAGAATGATAGACTTCAAAACAGCCACACCAGACACCCAGATCTAAGCCTAGCCCTGCTCACCTTCTAGTGTCCTTGGGCACATGGCTTGGTGCCCTGCACCCCTGACCCCATTGCTACATCTGCAAAATAAAGTGGATGGAATAGTGCCTGGAGTAGAACATTAGAAATCTACTGATGCGTCAGTTTTTTTGTTCTTGTATTATTAAATCTTTCTTTTTTTTTTTTTTTTTTTGCCAGTCCTGGGGCTTGAACTCAGGGCCTGAGCACTGTCCCTGGCTTCTTTTTGCTCAAGGGTAGCACTCTGCCACTTGAGCCACAGCGCCACTTCTGGTCTTTTCTATATATGTGGTGCTGAGGATTCGAACCCAGGCCTTCATGTATACGAGGCAAGCACTCTACCACTAGGCCATATCCCCAGCCCCTAATGTATTACTTTTGTTTCAAGAGATTAGATCTATGTTGCCCAGGTTGGCCCTGGTTCCTGTGTTCAAACTAGCCCCTTACCTTAACCTCCAAAGTAGCTGGGATTATAGGTGCACCACTTCCATAAAACCCAGAAAAGAAATGTTTGAAAATCACTGTTAATGACCTATGGCCTCCCTACCTGTTTTTGTTTAAAAAAATAAAGCCTCCAGCTATGTATTTGGGAAAATTACATCTTCCTTTATCTTCACCACTTCAAATAATTCAAATTCCTAAGTTCCTGCCACACCAGCAAAACCATAATGAGCAAGCCAGCCATAGTTGCTGCCCACATCTGCTGAGACTCACCTGCAGGGACTAACTCGCTCCTTTATAAGCCTTTGAACAGCAAGGGACTCCGTGGAAACCTCTGTATAGTTGTCAGGAACGTAAAGAAGCAGCTGAATTCAGGCCTGGGAAGCAGGCAAGGAATTCAAGCAACAAAAATCCACCCAAGTCCCAACAAACACAGCTGAAGAGGCCACACTGTTAGCGACAGATGGTAAGATCCATGTGCACGTGTGTGTCCCCGCACACACACACTGAGTGTGCAGTGTGTTGGCTAGGTAGTCATGCTGTTTGGACAGAACCCAACCACCTGACAAACAAAACCGGCCCTGAAGGGTGGACGGTCCCAGCTCCAGGCCAGCCTGGCCCAGTGCAGGCCCTGCCTGAGCTTGGCCTGCTCTGCGCTTTGTTTCTCCTTCCTCCCTTCTTCTGATGCTTTTCTTCCTGCTATCCTGATTATTAGAAGGCAGGGGCCTAGGTGTACCCTTGGGATAGAGTGCATGCTTAGCATTCATGAGATCCTGGGTTCTAATCCCTAGCCTATTTTCCCCACAAAATAAAAAAGAGAAAAAAAACCAAAAAAAAAACACCTGATTGGGATGGAGATAGGGCCTAGTGGTGGAGTGCTTGCCTTGCATACATGAAGCTCTGGGTTCGATTCCTCAGCACCACATACATAGAAAAAGCCAGAAGTAGTGCTGTGGCTCAAATGGTAGAGAGCTAGCCTTGAGCAAAAGAAGCTCGGGGGGGGCTGGGAACATGGCCTAGTGGTAGAGTGCATGCCTTGTATGCATGAAGCCCTGGGTTCGATTCCTCAGCACCATATAAACAAACAAAAAGGCAGAAGTGGTGCTGTGGTTCAAGAGGTAGAGAGCTAGCCTTGAGCAAAAGAAGCCAGGGACAGTGCTCAGGCCCTGAGTTCAAGACTGTATAGGCACACAAAAAAAAGAAGAAAGAAAAAAGGAAAGAAGGCTTGGGATGTAGATCACTCAGTGGTAGTACGCATGCCTAGCATGTGGAAGGCCCCGGGTTCCATCCTGAGAGATTGGGGAGCAGGGGCAGCGGGGGTGGAGGGGTGGGATTCATGCAGCTCCTCAGGCACTAGGCAAAGATTTTAAGTGCTCAGTAGTCACATGTCATAGTGGCCAGGGTGCTAGACCGTGCAGACACAGAACATTCCCATCTCTGGAAGATTCTATCAGATGCACTCTTCCATGCCGATTTGGTTTGTTTTTATTTTGTATACAGTGCTGAGAATCAAATCCGGGGTCTTGCACATGATTGGCAAGTGTGCTACCACGGAACAACACCCCCAGCCCTTGTTTTTTTTTGAGGCAGAGTCTTGCTACACAGCTCAGGCTGGTCTCAAACTCATGATGAAGACACAACTTTCTTTTTAAGGGTTAAATGCCCTACTTTATAATTTACTCACATTTTATTATGAATAGTGCCATGTTTAATTGCCTTGTCTAGGTGTTTATCTGCATCCCTGGCTATAGCTAAATTACTTCTGCTGGTAGAGTTCTATTGGGAGTGAAAGTGCACATGTTCTAAGCCTTGAATTAGTAAGCCCTAACTAGTTCCCTTCTGGAGGTGGGTCCTCACACCCTCCCTTTCTCTACTCTGAGTGGAGGCCTCGTGTTTGGTGTTTGGGTGAGACCTGCCTTGAACTGGGAGGAGGTGAGCCTTCCTAGAGTCAGGCTGGACAATACAGTTTTGTTCTATTTTGTTGTGTGGGACTGTCCCTGAGGTTTTGTGGGGTTTGTTTTGCTCAAGGCTAGAGCTCTAGCACTCGAGCCTTAGTTCATGGTTTCCCACTTTTGGGTAGTTAATTGGAGATAAGAATCTCAGACTTAGTTAGCCAGGCCTCAGCGGCTCACACCTGTAATCCTAGCTACTCAGGGGGCTGAGATCTGAGGGTTCAGAGACAGCCTGGGCAGGAAAGACCATGAGATTCTTCTCTCCAGTTACCCACCAGGAAGCCGGAAGTGGCACTGTGGCTCAGAGTGGTAGAGCCCTAGCCTTGAACAAAAGAGCTCAGGGACAGCACCCAGGCCCATGCAGAAGTTCACAGGGTAGGATCCGAGCCCAGGCCCAGCCCCCTGCTCTGCCTTGTCGCTGGAGGCCAAAGGTGATAGGCAGCCTGGGTTCTTGTCAAAGGGCCGATCTTGGCTTCCAACCAGAGTTCCTTCCTGTTTCCCCCAAGATCCGTCTTCCTCGGGAGAAATGTGATTTTCCCAGTGCACTCCCAGACCCTTTGGCTTTGGGTAACATCACAGAGCCACTGATGGAGGTGCCTGGTGATCTGTCCACCCTGAAAACATGAAACTGTGGCTCTGGGGACTCGCACCGATGACCCCAGTGCGGCAGCCGCCCTTTCGGGCTCTTTAATAATTTAAAGAATGCATACTATTCAGCTGGTTGGCTTCGTCTCTAGACTCAGAAACACAGCGCCCTAGGGATTGTTTCCACTGAAGAGTGAAATTCCGCTTGTCACAGTCGCTGAGGATGGGCGCTCACTTCTGGAAAGGGCTCTGCTTGCTGGTGTTTGCAAATACCCTCAAAGACCTGTGAAGCCAGTGGCCAGAGGAGGCCAGTCGCCAGTTCTCTGGGAGTCTGGGGTCTGCCTCGGCTCAGCTGTCCAGTGAGGAGGCCCCTCTTTTCTGGCTAGGGGGAGTAGGGCTACAGGGACATTTCCACAAAACTGTGAATGCCTTTAAGGCCTTTGAGTAGTACATTTGGTTTGTTTATGATTATGGTTTTGTTTCTTTTATTTTATTTTCACAAGGCTGGTACCCTACTATTTGAGTCACATCTCCATTCCAGCTTTGTGTGTATGTGTGCTGGTCCTGGGGTTTGAACTCAGAGCCTCACACTCTCACTTGGCCTTTTCACTCAAGGCTAGCTCTCTACCATTTGAGCCACACTTGCACTTCTGGCTTTTGGCGGGTTAATTAAAAATAAGAGTCTCACAGACTTTCCTGCCTGAGCTGGCTTTGACTTGTGATCCTCAGACCTCAGCTTCCTGAGTAGCTAGGATTACACGTGTAAGCCCCCAGCACTCAACCACTCCCAGCTTTTTGCTGGTGAATTGGAGGTCAGAGTCTGTCAGATTTATCTGCCTAGGCTGGCCTCAAACTGCAATCCTCAATTCACAGCCTCCTGAGTATTTAGGATTACAGGCATGAGCCGCCAGGACCCAGTTGGTGAGTGCATTTTGTAGGATAAATTCCTAAAATTAGGGGGCCAAAAGCATCCATGCATGTGCCAGTCTGTCTGGTGAAGCCTCGGCGTTTGCTCTTGTTCCCACGACAGAGACAGAGAAGCCTACACGGAGCCAGTGGACTCCCGCTGGCCACACAGCCACGTCGTCAAAGCTCAGGCTGTGTGGTGTTCAGTGAAGCAGGAGTTGTAAGGGTCATTGTTCTCCCTGTACTACTTAGACTGCTGTCACCCAGGTCTGCAACACAGGGCAAAAGCTGACTCTGAATGGAGCCTCAGGGGAAATACTGGAACCTCCTAAGCCCCCTGTGGCCAGCTCAATGTGACCCCTAAATATATCCTTAGCTAGGCACTAGTAAGGAGCCATGACAATTAAAGGCGATCTGGTCTAGCCAAGAAGCAGTGGTTTATGCCTGTAATCTCAGCTACTCAGGAAGCTGAGATCTGAGGATCGCAGTTCAAAGCCAGCCTGGGAAAGAAAGTCCATCCAATTAACCACCAGAAAACCAGAAGTGGAATTATGGCTCAAAGTGGTAGAGTTCTGGGGCTGGGAATATGGCCTAGGCAAGAGCACTTGCCTCGTATACATGAAGCCCTGGGTTCGATTTCCCAGCGCCACAGATATAGAAAACGGCCAGAAGTGGCGCTGTGGCTCAAGTGGTAGAGTGCTAGCCTTGAGCAAAAAGAAGCCAGGGACAGTGCCCAGGCCCTGAGTCCAAGCCCCAGGACTGGCAATCAATCAATCAATCAATCAATCAATAAAATAAGTGGTAGAGTGCTAGCCTTGAATAAAAGAGCTCCAAGACAGCACCCAGGGTCCTGAGTTCAAGCTCCATCACCAACCAAAAATAAAACCAAATCGCTTCCTGGCACCTGGGGAAGAAAAGAGCCTCCATTCATTCACCACATTCCCCTGGGCTAGACAGGTTCTCAGTGACCTGATTTGGAAAGGGAAAGCAGCCACTTCCCACCCCTTGGTCCCCCTAGACATGGCGAGGCCAGGGGGCCAGAGGGATCCAGACAGTTGGCTGTGAAGCTAGTCTCTGCTCAGATTTACAAGGCCAAAGAGCCATGCCCAAATTCCTTTCTCTCTCCATGCCAGGAATAACAAGTCCTACCTCAGTGGGGGGGACGTCAGAGTGGGGGGACCAAGGGTGGGAGGGCCCGAGCCAGCCCTCAAGGACCCTCTCTAGAGCTGGCGCCTCCTGGACAGCCTCGCTGTTGCTTCTGGTCTGAACTACCAGTTATCAGGCTCTCAGAAGCCACTCTCCTGAGAACTGAAGTCATCCTGGGATACCTCCCACCCCCCCTCCCCACCACCGCCCCAGGGCCAATAGGAGGGATAGCCATCACCATTAGGGTTATAAGGTAATAATGTCTGAGAATCCTACTGGGTCCCCTGAGGGGCAGATCCCTGCCTCACTCCAAAGGAACAGTCTGCCAGGGTTCCCCCTCTCTGTAGGAAGGGATGAGTTATGGGTGCAGCTAGAGGCAAGGGCTAGATGGCTCTGAGCATGGGGGTGCAACCCCAGCCACGCGCATCCCCTAAGTCCATTTCCCTTTATTCCCCACCCCTCACTCTGTGCTGGCCTGGACACCAAGAAGTGGGCGATGAGACAGAACAGCCAAGGGAGCATAGGAAGGGAGACGACTAAGACGGAGCCCGGGGCCGCAGGGAGGAGGAGACCAGGGAGGCAGCAGAGCAGGCAGCATGTGGCTGGGAGCCCAGGCGCCAGGCTGAGCTGCTGCTCTCCGCCGAGGAGCCCCGGGTGCCAGCTGGATGCAGGCGGGTAGGCACGGGTAGGGCCATGTGCCAGACACACACAGAGCACCCTTTGAGGACGTGGCAGCTGTCAGCCCCGTCCCCCCCCCTCTGGTCCCTGTGGCCTTGCCTGCCCTCTCCAACACCTAGCCGAGCAGTAGGCTGAGGACACTAAGGTCCCTAAGTGGGAATTGCACTCCAGAGGTAAGAGGGGGCGGCCCTGTGGAAAGGGACCCGCTGTCAGTGCCGGGACCAGGCCACCGGCCAGACCCTTCTCAAGCCCCCCTGGGATGGGAGAAGATAGGCCTGATGCGGCTCTGGAGGACTAGGGACAAACGCCAAAGGATAAGCTGACCACGGGGCCTGGGGCCTGCCCCAGCCTCTGGGGGGGTCAGCCTACCTGGCCCCTCTTCCTCTAGTCACCTTGGGCCATTCCACAAGTCCATGAGCCCCTGGAGCAGCTGGGCCCACAGGGAGGGTCCTGGGCCCCCTGGGTGGACACTCGCGAGCGCTCCACGCGTGCGCTCGGACGGATGGTGGTGTTCCACCCCACGTCAGGTGTGGGGCAGCTGGGGACACCGGGGGAAGGGAAGGGGCGGGTGGCTCAGGCGGCTGAGCTCTGAGGGGCACGGCTGGAAGCCAGCCCGGGGGTAGAAAAGGCTGCGAGGAGACCCGAGATAAGATCCCAGGACCGGTCTCCCTGTCAGGGGACTCCTAAAATGCCCCCCGGGGGCGGCCGGGCACCGAGGACCTTCCCCCCGCCCCCTCCCGGGCAGGCTCCCTCTGCACATCGGGGGGACGGAGGTGGTCCCGGAGCCCGGTCCCGGGGAGCTGGGAGGCCGGCGGCGCCCGGCCGCCGCGGGGGACCTGCCGGGTGGGGGTGGGGGGGAGGTGGGGGTGGGGTCCTGGCTTCCAGAGCCGGCTGGGCGGAGCGCAGGGGATCTGGTCACGGTGTGTCCCGACGAGGCCCTGGAGGCGCACGGTCAAGGTGTGGGGGCCCAGCAGCTCCTCGCCGCATTGGGCCGACAGAAAAATGCGAGGGTCCTCCGGGGTCCTCGCCTTTAACGCGGCCCGCGGCGGAGCGGCCGCGAGAGGGAGGGGCGGCGCGCGCGGCGCATGCGCGGCGCGGAGGAGCGGCCGGCCGGTCCGGCCGCCGGGAGCGCGCACGGGAGCGCGTACAGCGCCGCGGGCCGCCGCCGCCGCCGCCGCCGCCGCCGCCGCCGCTGCCGCCTGGACGCCGCCGCCCGGACGCCGGGACCCCGCGCCGCCGCGGCCCCGTGAGCGGCGCGGGTCGACCCGAGCCGCGGCTCGCGACGCCTGGGCCCCTCGTCCTCTCAGCCGCCCTCCGGGCCTCGGGAGCGGCCGCCAAGATGTCGGTGCCGGTGAGTACCGCCGCCGCCCGGGACCCCGCGGGCCCCCCCGCCCCCCGTTCCCCCGGCCCCCCGGCCCCGCGCTCCCTCCGCGGGCCGGCCTGCGACCCCGCGCCGCCCGCCGCAGGCCCGAGCCCGTGGGCGCTGCCGGGCTGGGGTTCGCGCCCCGGGCGTTCTCCCTGGGGTGAGGAGCAGGTTGGGGGCGGCTCCCTCCAGCCGGCCTCGCCGGCCCTCGCCCTGCCATCCTCCTCCCGGAGACCCGGCTCGGGCCGGGGCGGACGAGGAGGGGGGGCCTCCCCGGGACGGCCGGGTCGCCACGGGTCTTTGTGGGTGTCCTGGGTATTCGGGGAGCCCCCTGCCACCCCCCGCCCCACCCCCCTGGGATTCAGGCCTAGTAGGACGAGGACCCTGCCGCTCCCCGGGAGCCCAGCTCCAGCTCCAGCCTTGGGAGGTCGAGGCTGTGCCCTCGGAAAGGCCGGCCGGTAGCCGCCCTGCGGTGCTCCCGGGTCCCCGGCGGGGTGGCCAGGCCGGGGGGACAGGATGAGTCCTGTCCCCGGAGACACCCCTCCCTCAGGACGGCGTGGACCTGTTGGAACTGTGCCCTTGCCACCCCCTCCCCCAACCGATCCCCACACTTTCTGGGAAGTTTTTCTCCCTTACTGAACCCCCTCAGGGCCCCTATACCCAGCAGTCCCCCCCCCCCGTTATCCGATCGGTGGGGGCTGACACCCCTTCATTCCTAGCCCAGCTAGCAGGCTTGAGCAGTTGCCAGCCCCATGGCTCTCCATACTTAGGCCTGACAGCCCGGGGCTTCCGGGTCTCACTTCCTTCCTGCTGGCCAGGGATCCTGACTACCTGAGGTGGTCAGCCAGCTTTACAGATGGACAGACTGAGGTGGAAGGTTACGGGCACTGAGTCCTGCCGGAAGAGCCACCCACCATCTGCAGCTTAGCCTCTAGCCATTGTTTCTCTGCTGAGTCAAGGGCTTTTCCCTCTGACAAGAAGGGCAGCCAAGCCAGAGCCCTGCCCAGCCTGGCCTCAGTTCTGGAGGTGCTCCTCACCTGAGTGTCTCCCTCCATTCAGTAAAACAGGCAGGGCAGGGCAAGTGGCCTCTTAATTAACTACCGTAGTGTGTGTATGTAGATTCCTGGAGGAGAGCTGCTGTGTAAGTGCAAAGCATTGTTATTATAGAATTAAAGATCCTCACTCCTGCCCGCCTACAGAAGCGGTAATGCAGAGTTACAGATGAAAAAATTAGGGCTTCCAGGCTGTGTGGATGTAAGCCCCCAACCCCCATCTGTTCTGGTTCAGAGCGTAATTGCCTCATCTCTAGAAAGAAAAGACAGAAAATGCCTGCCAAGCCTCCCTTCTCTTATGCTCTGCTTTTCTACAAAGGTTTCGATTGGATTTTCTCTGGCCCCAAAGCCTCAGGGCACCAACCAGCCCTGCCCCTTCTGACACCCGTCAGAGGGGTAAGATGGACCCCCTAAACCTGCTAGAAGGCCGGGGTCTCTAGGGCGGTTGTAAACAGAATGCCACTCTGACCACATCAGAGCCTGAAGAGGTCTTTATTTGGGAGGTCTGTGTTTGGTTTGGTTTGCTTGCTCAGTAAGTGCAGCACTCTGGATGTGGAGTCTGAGGTGACATAGAGATCCCTTGGGCAGCTGTCCTCGGCTCTGTGACACTCGCTTGGCCCCCTCTGTAATTAGAGAGGGTAGGAGGGTCTAGTCTGCCTTCCCCATGGCCAGCTTCAGCTTGTAGCCACAACCTTCAGACATTCTGCAGGGGGTGGCTGGGCTATCCGATCACCTGGCTTTCTCCTGAGACCCTGGGTAGTATCTCAGGGTGGGCCAGGAGGCGAAGTTCATTTCTGGAACAGAAAATTGCTTTCATGTGCTGGAGAGGTTCGTTGGGAGCTTCCAGGTTGAGCTGCTTTGTCTATCCTTGTTCTTGGAACCAGCGTGGTGTTTGCCCTGTGGAGCTGGGGAACCCGGTTGGGTTTTAAGCATACCCATTCATTTGGGGAGGCTTTTCCTGGATGGAGCTGACGCAGGCACTTAGACCCACAGAAATTACAAGATGCTTCAGAAGGAGATGGAAGAGAGGAGGTTGGGATGAGCCAGGTTGAGCTGGGTGGGACTCCCTGGGCCCAGAGATAGGACAGAAGGCACCATGGTGTCCCTAGCTTTCTGTTCAGTTATCCTTCTTCTGAGCACTAAGAGCAGTGCTCAGGCATTGCTAGAGAACAACTACTAGAGCACAACTCTAGATTGTCCTGCCTTGCTCCTAGAGATAGTTGTTCAGAGCTGATCTGTTCTCTTCTCTTCCAGCTGGCATTTCACACTTGAAAATGGTTGTCACTCACTTCAGATCCTAGTCAGCGCTGGCATGGGACCGTGTTTAACAGTGGCAAGAGTGGCTGCCCTGCAGTGTCAGGCCAGAGGCCAGCTCCCAGCTTTCCTCTGTTGTTTTTACCTCTTGTTTCCTGACTGGGAGGTGGGCGTGCCCCCTCCAGCCCCTGCTGTGCTCCTTTACTGAGGGGTGGGTCCTTTGAGGAAGTGTACTTGTCAGTCTCCGTGGAGCATGTCTCCTGTGCTGGGCATGGGCAGGGCCTCCCAGGCTCAATGAGGACCTGTGTCTGGCCACAGTCATATGGTCCCTGAGAGGTGAGACGGGGTGGAACCAGGCCTGGCTGAATCCAAAGCCATAAAGTGACCATCATCTTGGTTGGTCTCTCTAATTGCGAGGGCTGCAGCCTATTGGCCTATGCTGCTAAGACTTTGACTCTCTGCTTGTGGTTTTCCAAGCAGGACCTAGTGTAAGCTCCCCTTACTTCTAGTGCTAGGGATCCAACCAAGGGCTTCATTTATGTGTAACTTAGTTTATGTCTCTGTGAGACAGGCATCTTGGGCTCAGAGAGACCAGGCAGCTTGCCCAGACCAGTGCCAGCCAGACTGCCCAGGTCAGTCTAGCCTTGACCAACCCCAGCAGTAGCCAGTGGTGATCAGCGAACTGCGTGTGCACCTGATTGAACCTTGACCAGTGGACCTGGTGTCCGCTCTGTGCCTGGCTTTGGGCCAGCTGGTACTGTGGGTGGTGAGCTGGCCAAGGAGCCACAGGGGGCTGTCCTGAGGCTCAGAGCTGGCCAAGACAGCTGGGGCCTCACAGAAAGGGCACAGAGGATAGGGTGGGGAAAGTGGCCAAGTCCAAAGTCCTCAGCTCCCTCCCCAAAGCCTTACTCTGTCCTGCCACAGGACCTTGGCTCTGCCTCCCTCTGCCTTCTTTACTCTTGCTCACCCAGACAGCACTGGCCCTGGGGTGCCTCCACCCATCCATGGCTGTGCCCTTAAAGGCAGGGTTAGGGCTGGGGGTGAGCCACACCTAGCAAGCACTTGGTCAAGACCAAGTTCCAACCTCAGTGCCACCAAAATACATTAAAAGTGAGTAAATAAATAAGCAAGGAATATAGCCGGGAGCAGTAATCCTAGCTAATCAGGAGGCTGAGATCTGAGGATCTTGGTTTGAAACCGGCTAGGAACTGAAAGTCTGTGAGATTCTTATCTCCAATTAACCAGAGAACAAAGTTATAGGTAGGGCTGTAGCTCGAGTGGTATAGAATGCTAACAGAGAGCATAGAAGCTCGGGGACAGATGCCAGGCCCTGACTTCGAACTCCAGGATGCAGCCAGGCACTGGTGGCTCAGGCCTGTCATCCTAGCTACTCAGGAGGCTGAGATCTGAGGCAGTTCAGAACCAGCCCAGGCAGGAAAGTCCATGAGACTCTTATCTCCAACTAACCGCCATAAAGCTGGAAGTGGACCTGAGGTTCAAAGTGTCAACGTGGTAGAGCGCTAGCCTTGAGCAAAATAGCTCAGGGACAGTGTGCAGGCCCTGAGTTCAAGCCTTGTGACCGACCCCTCCCCCACCAAAAAAAAGACAGTACTCAGGCTGAATTCAAACCCCAGGACCAGCACGGAGAGAGGTCATATGGCTGCTGTCAGGTCTCCTGTGAGACTGCAGACTTGTTCAGAGCAGGGCTCTTCTTCCCCTGGCTCCTCACACTGCTCTGCTCTCCTCCCAGTGTGCCCCTGGCCACCCGCTGAGGGTGTGCAGCCTGCATGGGCAGAGTCTGGCAGGCCAGGAGCAAGAGCTGCAGAGCAGTGCTGGCTGTGTGCCTTGAGTGGGTTGCAGGACCCTGATGCACCTCAGCTTCCTCATCTGTCTTCTGGGCCTGGAGTTTGGGGAGACCTTGGTGAGGAGCACAGGAAGCTGTTAGGAAGAGGCCGGCCACTAGGACCGCTGATGTGAGATTGTCACCTTTTCACCTTTTCTTGGGGTGCTGGGGGCCAAGAACCCTATCCTGATTTCTGCACAAGACAAGGAGAGGCCTCAGTTCTCCCAGGCTTGCCCCACCTCCCTCCAGTGGCTTTTGCTTCATGGTTAGTGTTTGTGCTTCTCACCAAGGCCTTAGGAATGGGATGGCCCAGTCCCATTCCCTGCCCTGGCAACAGACTGAGACCCCTCCCTCTCTTTTATTTATTTATTTATTTGTGCATGCGCCTCTCTCTCTCTCTCTCTCTCTCTCTAAGGGCTTGAACTCAGGACCTGAGCACTGCCCCTGACCTTCTTTTGCTCAAGGCTGGCACTCTACCACTTGAGCCACAGCACCACTTCCGGCTTTTTCTGTTTATGTGGTACTGAGGAATCGAACACAAGGCTTCATACATGTTAGGCAAGGACTCTACCACTAAGCTACATTCCCAGGCCCTCCCTGAGCTTTTTTTTTTTTTTTTTTTTTTTGGCCAGTCCTGGGGCTCAGACTCAGGGCCTGAGCACTGTCCCTGGCTTCTTTTTGCTCAAGGCTAGCTCCCTGCCACTTGAGCCATAGCACCACTTCTGGTCATTTTCTGTATATGCAGTCCTGGGGAACACAGGGCTTCATGTATATGAGGCAAGCTCTCTACCACTAGGCCATATTCCCAGCCCTCCCTGAGCTTTTTTGCACATAGCTTGTGCTGTACCATTTGAACCTCAGCTCCACTTCCAGGTTTTGTAATGGTTAATTGGAGATAAGAGTCTAGGCTGGGGGGCTGGTAATATGGCCTAGTAAAGTGCTTGCCTCCTATACATGAAGCCCTGGGTTCGATTCCTCAGCATCACATTTATAGAAAAAGCCAGAAGTGGTGCTGTGGCTCAAGTGGCAGGGTGCTAGCCTTGAGCAAAAAGAAGCCAGGGACCGTTCTCGGCCCTGAGTTCAAGCCCCAGGACTGGCAACAAAAACAAAAACCAAACAAAGAGTCTAGGCTGGTTTCTAACCTCCATCTTCAGATCTCAGCCTCTGTAGTAGCTAGGGTTACAGGTGTGAGCCCACGGCCAGAGGCTCCCCCTCACCTCCTTCACTTAAGTCTTGTAGGGCTGTCAGCTGCCACTCCATACATCCTTGTATCCCAAGCCAGTTGGAGACCCAGGCAGGCCAGGAGTAGAGCAAGGCAGGGGGCGGTAACCCCCCCAGGGTGGTCTAGGCTGGTCCTTGGGCATGACCTGTAGCAGTCTGGCCTGATACCAGGCCAGTCATGGTCCCTTCAGGGAGAAAGCTCAGGGTTGTGTTGGTGAGCACGGCGGGTAGGGGGGTGTGGGGGGGAAGGGGGGAGGGCTGGGGGTGTGGGGTGGGGGTGGCACTTCAGAACTCACACTTCCCAGCTGGGGCTGAGGTGGTATGCCCAGTGGGCAGCTGTGCCCCTCTCCTGCCTCTAGGCTCTGGTCCACATCTCTACTTCCAGGCCTTGGTGTGGTTTTGACACCCTGCCCTCAAGGCTAGTCTCTACCTCTCCACCTTGAGCCTGGAGCCTCCATGTGGCTTTGTCACCCTGCCCTCAAGGCTTGTCCCTGCATCCCCACCGCCCAGCCTTGGTGCCTGCTGTGGCTTTGTCACAGCTGCTTGCTTTCTTTGCATCCTAGCCAAACCCCACTGGTTCTTTGTCTCACTCTTGTTCATTGTTTACTGGGGCATTGCCTGCCTCTCTCTCTCCAAGACAAAAAGGGACAGGTTGGGGACCTCAGTACACCAGCTTGCCTACTCAGACAGGAAAGACCAGCACAAGTGCTTAATCTCTTTCCTAGGGAGTATTAGAGGTTAGCAGGGCTTTTCCCAAATTCTGATTTGTTATTTAATCCTTGCCAAATTCCAAGAAGGATTTGAAGTGGAAGATACAGATAGTATTGAATCATCAAGAGATTGAGAGCTATATAATGCACGGGAAGAAAAAAATATTTCAGAAAGCCTTTGATAAGAAGTCATACAAATTTTTTTGTTTTGTTTTGTTTTGTGCCAGTACTGGGGCATGGGTCTCAGGGCCGGAGCACTGCCCCTGGCTTCTTTTTGCTCAAGGCTAGCACTCTATCACTTGAGTCACAGCGCCACTTCTGGCTTTTTCTGTTTATGTGGTGCTGGGGAACCAAACCCAGGGCATCATGAATACTAGGCAAGCACTCTGCTGCTAAGCTACATTCCCAGCCCCACAAACTTAACCTTAAAAGCCAGGCACTGGTAGCCCATGTCTGTCTGTACTAATAGCTACATATCATGTTTTTACACATCATGAAACATAAATGTAATTGGATGAGACTGGTGGTTTTTTTGTTTTGTTTTGTTTTGTTTTTTGTGGGTGGTAGGGTTTGAACTGGCTTTTTTTTTTTAATTGTCTTGGGTTTGAACTCAAGGCCTGGGTGCTGTCCCTAAGCTCTTTTGCTCAAGGCTAGCCCTCTACCACTTTGAGCCACAGTTACACTTCCTGTTTTTGAGTGATTAATTGAAGATAAGAGTCCTGTTGGGCTTTTTCTGCCCAGGCTGGCTTGGAACCTTGATCCTCAGATTGCAGCCTCCTGAGTTGAGTTTTGACTAGTATAAATCTCCATGTAACCATCAGTCAAATCAAGACAATGAATATCTCTGCCATCTCAGAAAGATCTCAAAAGCTCCATTGAGCTAGTTGGCAGTCTTATATCTGTAATCCTAGCTAACCAGTAGACTGGGATTCAGAGGATTGTAGTTCAAGGCTAGCCCCGGCAGAAAAGGTCACAAGATCCCATATCAGGAATAGCTAGTAAAGAACAAGACTGTGGCTCAAGTGGTAGAACATCAGCCTCACAAGCACAAATAAAACCCTCTGCAGTGGGCTTGAAATGTGGCTTAGTGGTAGAGTACTTGTCTAGCATGCATGAAGCCCTGAGTTCGATTCCTTAGTACCACATATACAGAAAAAGCCGGAAGTGGTACTGTGGCTCAAGTGGTAGCCTTGAGTAAAAGAAGCTCAGGGATGTGCCCAGGTCCTGAGTTCAAGCCCCAGGACTGGCAACAAACAAAAACCACTGGAGTTAAGTGCTCCCATCGCACGTAAAGTAGCAGTCACCATTCTGATTTCTTTGAGTTGCTTGTTCTTGAAAGTATGTAAGTGGAAATGTGCAGTAGGTACTATGGATCTGACTTCTTTGATTTTTATTTTTTATTTTTTGGCCAGTCCTGGGGCTTAACTCTCAGCCTTGAGCTTTTGTGCTCATGGTTAGTGCTCTGCCACTTGAGCCCCTGCTCTTTTTTTAGTTTATTGGAGATAAGAGTCTCACATACTTTTCTGCCCAGATTGACTTCAAACTGAGATCCTCAGATCTCAGCCTCCTGAGTAGCTACGATTACAGGCGTGAGCCACTGGTGCCCAGCCTAGATCTGACTTCATTCAGTGTAACAATCTTGAGATTGACACTCACATAGGACTCTGTTGCCAAGGAGTTAGTGTTTCACTTCTGAATGTACCACAGTGCCTTTAGACATTCTCTTGTTGATGGGTGGCTTTTGTTTACTGTGCATTCCTTTAAACACTGCTATGTTGTTGGCATATGCCTTGCTCAGATATTTTATAAAATGTAGTAGCTGATCATGTAATCCCTTAGGCATACCCAGAAAGTTACTCGTGCTCCCAAATTCTGACTCTACCAAAGTTGTTTGCTTAGAAAATGGTTTGACCACAATCCTCCAGGTGAATTTTCTCTTCCCAGGTTACCTTGGGAAGGGTTAAGCTTTGACTCACTATATATTTCTCCTGTCTAGCCCAGAGATCCAGGCTGGCAGGTTGCAGAAAAGCAGGAGGACAAAGAGGATGGAGCCTAGAATCCTGCCTGCCCTCCCTCCCTCCCCAGCCCAGGCCGGCCCTCCACATAAACACCCTACCAGACAGATACACCTGGGAGCCCCAAGCCCAACACTCCTTGGGTGCCTAGCCCCCTGAGGCTCGCTGCTCCAGCTCTTGACACCAAAGGAAGGAGCTGCTCACTGCTTGCCTGTGCTGTGCTGTTTTTCTGCATAAAGAACCTGAGCAAGACTCACGTGTGTGTGTGTGTGTGTGCTCAAATGTCACCGCGTCAGAGAGCCCCCAGGCGCCTTGTGGGTCAGCACCCTCTCCATCATCATCCCTCTGCTTTGTTCCCCTCCAAGACCTTCTCACTGCTGATGGGTGAGATTTCCTGTTTGGGCCCCCACAACCACAGCAGCAGTCTCAGAGGGGACTGTTACCATGGGAGTTTTCTAGTAGGGCACCTGGCATGCAGTTCATTCTGTAGGAATGGATGGTAGAGGTGGACCCCCCAACTAGCCACCCCCACATGTCGGGGAGAGACCCTGTCCACTCTCAGCATTGACTGTGGACCTAGAGGCAGCAAATCTCCAAAGAGCTTTAGGGGAAGAAAGGGACTCTCAGAGCATCTGAAGAGGGGTCATCTTTGCAGAGGATGAGGAGAGGAGGAAGGGCTTGCTGAGAGGTGGGCCGAGATGAGTCCACTTGCTCCCTGGGATGTGAGGTGCAGCAGGCTGGGTCTGGACGGTGGCCATGCCCTGCTGCAGTGCGACACCAGCATGTCCTGGTGCAGGTACAGCCTGCGTGTGCCATCTGACGCCACGGGCTGGGGCAGGCCAGGCTGCTGGCTAATGCCTTCACCAGCTGTGCAGACTGAGGCTGTGAGGCGCAATGACTGGCTGGCGGTCCCAAGGCCAGCTGGAATCATTAATGTCTGCTCCTGTCTATGAGGACTCAGCCCGGGCGAGGCCTTGGCCTGGATATCGGGGCAAACAAAGCCCTGCTCTCTGTAGGCTAGAGCAGGCCCAGGTGAGATGGCCACACTCTTGTCCAAAGAGGAGACTTCTCTGTCCTAGGGCCCTCGGGCCCCAGACCCTGCTGATCGCAGACTCTGCTGACCTGGCTTGTGGACCCTACAGAGGCTGGCAGTACTCTTCTGCCCCTCAGTGTATGTCGTGGTGCACAGGCACCTGTGTTTTATGGACATGGCCAAGGGGTGAGCAGCAGATGGCATGTGAAGTCACCCCCCTCTGCCTGATCTGCTAGAGTTGGTTGCCCTGGGAGAGGCAGGAGCATATGGCCTGGCTGGGGAGGCCTCTTGACCACACCCTGTCCCTGCCTCCCCAGCCTGTAAGACTGGAGCAGGGGCTGCCACAGCAGCTGAGCTTTCCCTCTGAGGCCTGGGACCTGAGCCCCCACCCTCGCCTCCTTCCCTCTTGTTCCCCTTTGTCCCTCACTTCTGCCAGCCCAGCTCCTCCTGGAGTCCTGAAAGGCTGATGAGGGCAAAGGCGCAAGCACCTGATCTCAGAGTCAGCAGAGAAGATGAGGCCTTAGGTCCCAGCTGCCTGGTCAGCATCCTGGGGGTGGGGTCAGGAGCCTCTGGGCAGGGCTGGGGCCTCTGCAATCTACTCTCCACACTAGAAAAAACAGTGGAAATAACTGAAGATGTACACCTGAAGGGGGGAGGAGGAGCTGCATGGGGCACTGGATTTCCTGGGCCCCAGGCCCAGGCCTGGGATACAGGAGGAGCTGAGTCAGTTTGTGCCTAGCATTCCCCCACCCCCACCTTCACGGTTGTATGTCTTCGGTTGGTAGCTCCTTCCTATACTCCCTATCTTCAGCCCTACCCCATCCGAGTCTCTGGTGCTTGGGCTGAGGCATCGATCATACTGAATGACAGGACTGGCATGGAGAAATTTGTCTTTGAGTGATCGGGCCCACTCATTTTCTCTCAGTCACTACTGTGATGACCAACTGTCTCATTGGTCACTCCAGCTTGGAGAGCAGGTTGATGGAAAGGCCTGTGTGGCTTGTCACCCCCTTCCTGGTGCTGCCTGGGATCACCTGGGGGCTTTACTGTGCCTGAGTCACTGGATGGGCAGTTAGGGATGTGAGCTCTGCCACTTCCTGGCAGTGTGAGCTGGCCCAGGCACTGTCCTCTGAGACTGGGCAGTGTATTTCCATTCTGGTTCCCAGGGCAGCATGGAGGACTGGCTGGCTGTCCAGGCAGCTAGATTTACTTCTTTGTGCTATCCACAAGGGGCCCTGTACTCTCATGCTTTGAGCCTGCCACTTTAGTGGATGGCCCAGGAGGGAGGTGACAAGGCCTGTGGCCTTCCAGAGACATGGTGTCTTCCTGTCCCCACAGCACTTACCTCCGGCCTCAGGAAATCCCGTCCTGCCGCCACTCCCATAGCCAGCCATAGACTGACCAGCCCACCCTCATGCCGCTGCAAAGCTGCGCTCAGAAGAGGAAGACGCCTGCTCTACCCACTTAGTTGTAGCATTTCCCTGCATGATCTTGATCTTTGAAAATTGCCTTCTTTAAAGCTGTGCAGTCTTCCTTGAAGTGCTTGATTTGGCTAACCAATCCCCTAGGATTGGGCATTTACATTATGCTGCTCCTTTTTCACTCTTGAAAATGCTTCAGTGGACATTGTTGGGCATCAAACAAAAATAGTTCTAGCTGGGCACATCTATAACCCTAGCTGATCAAAAGGCTGAGATCTGAGGATCTAGGTTCAAACTCAGCCCACACAGACAAATCTGGGAGACTTATCTTCAGTTAACCAGCAAAAAAGCTAGAAGTTGAAGTGTGGCTCCAATGGTATAGAGTGCCAGTTTTGAATGGAAAAGGCCAAGTGAGAGCTCAAAGGCCCAGAGTTTTAGGCCCAGTATTAGTACACAAACACATGTGCGTGTGTGCGTGCATGCACACCCCCACCCCAAAAGAGAATAGCTTTGTTACACACTGAATCTGTATTGAAGCTAAGGCTCAGAGAGCCCAGAGCACATACCCTGCCCCAAGCTTTTAGTCCCACCTAGGATCCAGTAAGAGTAGAGGGGACACTTTAATGGCCTACCATAAATGACTACACGAGGCCCCAGGGATTGGTGCAAGCCTGAGTTCATCCTCAGCCTTGTTTTTGGTTTTGTTTTGTTTTGTTTGCCAGTCCTGGGCCTTGGACTCAGGGCCTGAGCACTGTCCCTGGCTTCTTTTTTTTTTTTTTTTTTTTTTTTTTTTTTTTTTTTTTTGGCCAGTCCTGGGCCTTGGACTCAGGGCCTGAGCACTGTCCCTGGCTTCTTTTTACTCAAGGCTAGCACCCTGCCACTTGAGCCACAGCGCCACTTCTGGCCATTTTCTGTATATGTGGTGCTGGGGAATTGAACCCAGGGCCTCGTGTATAAGAGGCAAGCACTCTTGCCACTAGGCCATATCCCCAGCCCCCCTGGCTTCTTTTTGCTCAATGCTAGCACTCTGCCACTTGAGCCACAGTGCCACTTCTGGCCGTTTTCTATATATGTGGTGTTTGGGAATTGAACCCAGGGCTTCATGTATACGAGACCAGCACTCTTGCCACTAGGCCATATTCCCAGCCCCTCATCCTCAGCCTTGTAGGAGGTGCCAGGCCACTCATAGGAGGACTGACAATTGTTTGGGAGAGCAGGGTGCTCTTGTCTGGTTGTGCTCTCCCCATCTTTGGGCAACCTTCTATCCCAACTTGGCTTCAGCTGGGCCCTCTCCCCTTTCTGTCAGACCCACTGTGGATAGCCTCTATTCACCTGTGTGGGTACCTGCAAATCTGCCCACATACTTGTGTGGATACCTGCACACCTGTATGGGTACTGCAATCCTGCATGGTTATCTGCACTCCTGTGTGGGTATCTGCATACCTGTGTGGGTACCTGTACACCTGTGTGGGTACCTGCATACCTGTGTGGATACCCGCACACCTGTATGGGTGCCAGCATTCCTGTGTGTGCTTGTAGGTACACACGTTTGACCACCCTATTCCTGACACTGGCAGCCTCCGATTTCCTACCTCAGAGCCACCTCCCAGGTCCCACTCAATAAATGTTGACTGCATTCCTTTCTTACCACTCCGGTGGGACATGGTGAGGTGCTGGCTCCCAGTGCTGAGTGTAGTTTTGTCTGGGGGGAGGAGGGACTGGAATCTCAGCTCTCTGTTGCTTATCACCTTTGAGTATGACAGGGGCCTTTGGCTTTTAGCCTGAACTGTCCCTTGTCCCTGGTTCCTTTCCTGCTGCAGAGGTCTGGTAGCTCCACTGCCCTCCTTCCCCAGCTGCTAGCTCTGTCCTTTCTGTGCCTGGGGGGCATGGGGTGGGGAAAGGGCCTGTGAATTGGGTCTCAGTCTCCTGATCTGTAAAATGGGGTCAGTGCTGAAGCCCCTCATGCTGAAGTGCTGTGGGAGTGGGCTGAGTGCATCTGGCACAGGGCAGGGTACTGCATCCTTGTCCGCCTTCCTCGGGGGCTGGCTGCCCTGGGGTGGGATGAGGATTTGTTTTCCAGATCTCTCAGCCAGAGCCTAGTGAGTGCCCCTCCCCCACCAGCCTGGGAAGGTGCCCCCCCCCCACTGTGGGGTGTCAGTTCTGGGGCCTTGTTTCTAAAGCGGAAATGCCATTCTAGGAGGCACAGGCTGGGGTGGGGGCGGTGTTTAAGTGGAAAAGGAGCAAATTTTTGAAATGCCTGAGCCTGAGCCCAGTTCCCCTCCCCCCACAGCCTCCTCCTTCTCCTCCTCCTCCTCCTCTTCCTCCTCTTCTTCCCACAGCAGCTTCCCCCACCCCCCCCTCCCCGGGGTCCCGTGTCACTTTAACACTGCCACAGAGAGAGGTCTCCCATTCCCAAGGTCCTCAGCACCCTGCTTTCTGTAGTGCCCTCTTTTGGTCAGCTAGAGGAAGTAGGCACCAGCCTTTTGTGTCCCTGCTCCACCCCCCCCCCCCCCCAAGTAGAGACCCTGGGACAAGTTGAGGACTTCCCTCAGCCCCGAACCCAGGCAGACACTTGTACATAGATCCTTTAGTTCCGTCCTGCTCCCTGCAGCCTCACATGCTAGCCACACTCCCTCCAGGCTGAAGGGTTGGTAGCTAGCTGGGAGGGGAAGGGGAGGAGGGTGGGAGAGGGCACAGTGCCTGGGGACCAGCAGATGTTCCAGGCTGTGCTTCTCTTCAGTGGTGAGGGCGACTGCGTTGAGGGTGACTGGAGGGCTAGTCTTTGGGAGGGCCCAGGGTATTGTCTGGTTGTCCCTTCCCAGGGTTTTGGGTCACAGCTCCTAATTCACCCCTGTGCTGTGAGTTCTGCCCAGTGGGGGGGATGCAGATGCTTGGCTTCTCAGGAGGCTTGTGACCTAAGGATCTGTGCTAAGCACCTTTTCCAAAGGCTTGTGCTGGCCTAGCCCTTGGATTGTGCAGCTGAGAAAGGAGCCCAGAGAGGGAGAGAGCCTGTTCCCGGTGAAACATCTGACCCAGGACTGTGGGCTGGGCTGAACCGTGAGTGACCGCTGCCTGTCAAATGGAAGAGTTGAGTAGACAAGCCTTGTGTTTATGGCCCAGGCCATTCCTGGAGTTCTCTGCTAAGTGAAGCCTGTCTCCTCCATTGCTTCCCTGGTGTTGGAAGTTGACTGACAACGCTGAAGGGACTTGGGAATGCTGATTGTTAAGAGTTTGGAGCAGGTTCCAGTTCAATTCTCCCCCCATTTCACTATGTACTCAGAGACTCTGGCACCGGGTTTGCTGCATGGAGTGACAGTCACTGACCTGCAACTTAGCAAGGTGTGTGGGGGAGAGCTGAGGAGAGCCAGATTGTTCTCCGGTTTTCCTGGGATGGCTTTTTCTTCTCCTTCATTGTCAACATGTGCATACATACATGTGCACTCTCTCACACACACACAATGCTGAAGTAGCGGGTTGAGGCAGGTGCAGGGAAGATATTGAACAGTTTTAGACCTGGACTGGACTGGGCTGACTCAGAATGGGAGGTAGATGGGAACTGAGACTTAAGCCGGGGGATATGAGACTGCTTCAGGAAACCTGGACTTAAGGAGCTGAAAGGTAGAAGATGACCAGTCCTCTAGTTACCGGTTTCCTTGTCTGGTGGCCGAGGGCTTGTGCAGGTAGGACCGAATGAGCCCTGGCTCTGCTTACCTCAGGCTTCAGGGGAGCAGCTGGAATCCCCAAAGGTGGGAGGAGTGCAAGGGGAGGGGAGGAGAGCTACTGTGGCAAGGCTGTAGCTGACCAGGCTGCCGGCTCTGAGTCATTTCTTGGGTCATTATTACAAGCGTGCCTGCCCACCGCTATGCGGTGGTGGTTCTTTTTCTGCACGCAGGACTCCCCCCCCCCCCCCCTTCCCTCTCAACTCAGATCTGAGTCGAGGGGTTGACAGGTGGGGAAGGCAAAAGTACACTTGAGGCCAGCGGGTGTCTGTGGGGGAGGTGGGAGCTGCAGGACGGTGGAAAGGCAATCCGGTGTTCCCCAAAGTGGAGGCGCGGCGTGGCCTTCGAGGGGCGCGATCCCGGCCGCTGTGGGAAACGGACGAATGCCGGCAGGAAAAGGGATATCCCGTGCTGGAGGCTGCCCGCCAGGCCGGGCCGGGACCTCCGGCTCGGAGGAAGGGGCTGTTCCACGGCGCGTGCGCGAGTGCGCCGGTGCGCGCGCTCCCGCCGGGGGCAGCGGCTCATTTGCATGGGGATCTGAGGCGGCCAATGGGCGCGCAAGGCTGGGCATGCCGGGAGCTTGGCTGGGCCAGTCCGCCGCCAGTGGCGGGCGGGGCGAGGTGGGACCGGCTCTGGGCGGCGGAGGCGTCCAGACCGGGAGTCGCGGCCCGGGCTGCCACGGCGCCCTCGGAGCTCCGAGTTCGCGCGGCCCGGGCAGCGGGGTGTGCGCCCGGCGGGAAGCCAGGCCCCAGGCCGCGGGACACCATGAACTACCTGGTGAGTACGTGGGGCGGGCCCGCGCGGCCCTGCCCACCCCGGGCTGCAAGGGTTAAGCGGGTGGCATTTCCTGCGGGACCCGTGGGTCCTGGGAACTGCCGGCCGCCGGAGGCTCCGCGGGGGCGTCCCGGGTCGGGACTGTGGAGCGTCAGAGCCCGCGTTCCTCGGCGACTGCAGGAAAGTTGCTGCCCCGGGGCCCGCCCCCCGGGGCCGGCCGCAGGCTGCGTGTGACCTTGGGCCTCGGCGTCCAGCCCCGGACCCTTCGCGTCCCCGACTCGGAGGGGCCGCGGGGTCGCTCGAGGTCGCGAGGGTCTCCCGGGCGGGTGGAGGGCCGGCCGGCCGCGCCGCTCCTTCGGAGCACCCCGACTAGGGGTTGGGGTTGAGCGGGGAAGTCGGCGCGGCCCGCGCTGGGGCGTTAATGATTCACCGCCGCCGCCCGCCGGCGCTGGATTCCGGGAGCAGGGCGAGGGCGGGGTGCCCAGCGCGGGGACCCGCGTCCGGGCAGCCGAGCCCGGGGCCGCACTGACCCCGCCGCTGGGCGCGCTAGCCCACGGGGGAAGGTGCGGCACCGACAGGACTTGGGGTGCACTCTGGGGAAGCTCCTGGCCCCTCACTGTTGAGGCAGAACCCAGGACCGAGTTGTGTTGTGCCGGTCTGAAAGTGCGATTTGCCTGGGGCCGCAGGTGGGCGGGGAGCCTGGGTGAGTTGGGCCCGAGGGCATTTTGGGGTGAGAATCTCCTTCTAGGGCAACAGGTTTCCTTTTTTTCGGCACCCCTGCTGTGAGGAAAGGTCTAGCCTAGAGGCACTCCTGACCTACAGTTTGCCGAAGCTTTGCTCACCTTCACAGAATGTCTGTGCGTCATCTGTCCCTTGCCAAGTTCAGCCAGGTGAGGTTTCCTCACCGACCAGAGCTGAGAGACTCCCCCCTTGCCTCTCCCCCCTCAGCGAGATGATTAGGGGTTAAGGCCTGCTGGGCCAATAGAGAATCAGGGCTAGGCACAGGTGATGCGGGCACACCTGGCACTGGCATCCACCTCTGGCTGGCCCTGTGCAAGGAAGGAGTCCATTGGAGCTGGGTGGAGGCTGGACAGTGCAATGGCAGGTTCTGCCACGAAAGTCACCTTCAGCTAGGGCGAGGAGGACTGGAGCCTCTGGCATTACTGGTTGTTTTGAGCAAGTGGGTGAGTGCCGGTGGGCACTAGTTAGCCAAGGGATTGAAGGAAAGACTCCTGAGAGATGGTCTACCTCACACTGCACTTACATGGAGAGTACAGATGAGGAGACAGGCATAGAGACATTTTCCCTTTGAGCTCTTTTCAGAACCTGGTCTCCATGTGTTACTCCATGTGTGTCTTCTCTCTTTGCTAGGAATGGGGGAACTCAGAGCTCTGAGGAACCTTTAACTTGATGCACCCCTTAGGCTCTCAGGCTGGTCCTTTGTGGCCCTTTCTTAACAACCATTATTGTTTCAGGAAGTCCCACCATTCTTTTCTCCTGGTCCTGGACAGCTCCCTCCTCAGCTCAAGCTGTCCAGCAGGGAAGGTGGGCTCCCTGGAAGTATCCTGGGAGAGGTCATATGAAAGCCAGACTTGGGGTATGGCATTGGGGTAGCAGGGCAGTGATAGTTCTCCATCGAAGGCCTTGGACCTTCATCACTTCCTCCTAGTCCTTAGGGCTCCGGATAAGGGACATGAATGGAGGTGAAGCTCTGTTCTCCATCCTCTCCTGAGCATTGGGAAGAGCCTGGTTGTTTTTGTCTTGTTCTCCTAACACCCCCTGCCCCGTTACTTGGAGCATCCTAGAAACCATAGGTTTGGTAATTTTTTTTTTATTTTTTTTTTTTTGCCAGTCCTGGGCCTTGGACTCAGAGCCTGAGCACTGTCCCTGGCTTCTTTTTGCTCAAGGCTAGCACTCTGCCACTTGAGCCACAGCGCCACTTCTGGCCATTTTCTGTATACGTGGTGCTGGGGAATTGAACCTAGGGCTTCATGTATGGGAGGCAAGCACTCTTGCCACTAGGCCATATCCCCAGCCCCTGGTAATTTTTTTTTAAGGCAAAGAACCTCACTTTTTGTGACTTCTTAGCCCTTTTATGACCTACTGAAGGCCATCAGTTAGGACTAGAGAGTGGCAGAGCTCCAGAGGACTTCAGATTTAAAGATGGAAACACTAAGACTTTGTATTGAGTAAAGTCCCTACTGTCTCTTCTGTTGACCCTTCTATGATGACCAAGTTGGGAATGAGGGAGGGTTTACTCTATCTGGTCTGGTTCTGTCCCTCAGTGAAGGGTCAGCCTCTGATCCTGGTGCCTCTGGCAAGATACCACATCCTAAAAGTGAACTTGAGCCAGTCCACTGAACGGGATTGGGGAAGGAGAGCTCCAGAGTATACTGAGGTCTGCAGGTGCCATGTCCTGCAGCAGGAGGGTCCTCTTCATGCCACCTCTCCTCTGCCCAGCCTCCCCAGGACAGTGCCTGTGACACTTTGTCAGGAGTTGGGGCAGGGCTGTAGAGTAGGTTGTCAGGGAATTGCACCGGCTCTTGGGTGGCCCTGGACCAAGGTCGTCTGTCATTGCTATTGCAGCCAGTGGCAGCCCATGCTTGTCCAGGGAGTCCCTGGAAATGAGCACCCCACGGGTGGCTTTCCTTTCCATTCCTTCATTCTACAGGCCTTTCCTCTGGCTATGTCTCAAGCATGGAAACAAGGACCTGCATATTGCCCCTGCTTTGTCCCAAGGCCTTACATACTTCTGAGGCAGACAAGCAGGCAGGCAGAGGAGCCAGGTTCCCCTTGGGACTGGACCCAGACTCTGGCTGCTCAGGTGTTCATGGAGGTGTAAGGGGAGGATGCTGCTAAGGCTGACCTGTCTCAGGTCTGCCCTGGAAGTCTGCACTGGGAAGGAAAGGAATGCTGTCTCTCAGAGCCCCCTTGGATCCTGGGTCAGAGCAAGGTGTGATCGGGATTTCAGCTAGTGGCTGCACATGGTCCACGTGAGTGAGGGGTGACTCTGGGCACAAATTCATTGGGTCTCTATCCATGGCCACCAGAGGCTCTTTGGGGCTAGCAGACAGAATATCCCAGAAATAAACTTGGCCCACGTTTGCAGTGGTTCTGGGTATGAAGGGAGCCAGTGTTTGCTGAGTGCCCGCTGTGTGTAAGGCTCTGTACTTTGGGTGGGTGCCCTGTACATGTGTATGTGTTGGAGTGGGAACAAAGCAGGGTGGGGAAAGCCTGTGAAATTTCCATTCATGGGTTCTGTGAACCTAAGCATTACCCCAGGAATCCCAGCCTCCACGATCTCCCAACTCCAGATCTGCCTCCCTTGCTTCCTGCCTCTTGGACCCTGGCTGAGTCGTGAGCCACCTGTCTCCTGGGGTCATTCTGAGGGTTCAGTAAGAGGATGATGACTTTGGAGAGAAGAGTCTTGTCTTTGGTTTGGGGTGAATGCACTGTCGTTAGGAACCTGCCTGTGGTGACACTGTCCATTTCCTTGGCGCTCTCCTGGCTCACTTGGAGCTGGCTTGTGAGTGTTGAGAACGTGCTGCCTGCAGAGGCTTCTGTGGTCAGTAGTACTACAGACTCCCACCACAGCTGGCCTGGGCTCACCCTGCTAGAAGCTCCCTGGAGTGGAGGCTGAGGAGTATCTTCTCCCCTCAGCTCTCCCCGAGTCAGGGCGTGGGGTGCCCAACAGAACTTCCTGGGTTTCGTGAGGCAGCCGGCAGTGTCGAGAAGAGAAGAGTTGAATAACCACCAGATGGGTGCAGCACTCCTTTTGCTGCTCTTCAGGGCGTGGTTCTGGCATGAGGGGGCCCTGTGACACAAGAGTCATTCTCAGAGCCGGGCAGAGCCTGAGGGGAAGCCCTGTCAGGTAGCCCTGTTGGCTCCTGTGTGCAAAACCTGGCATGTTTGGAGCGAGCCTGGCAGGGGAACACTGGTACCTGGTCAACAGCACTTCCTCTATGCATTCCCCTCCCCTCCTGCAGTACTGGGATTTGAACTCAGAGTCTCCCTCGTGCTAGGCTGGCACTCTGTCAGTTGAGCCATACCTCCAGTGCTTATGGTTATTTTGGAAGATGAAGTCTAGGGAATTTTCTGCCCTGGCTAGCCTTGAATGGCGGATTCTCCAGATCTCAGCCTCCTGAGTAGCTAGGATTACAAGTTTAAGCCACTCGCACCCAGCCTATAATGTACCCTAAATCAGACCTGGTGCCCCATTCCAGGTGCTGCGCAAGCGTTATATTGCTGAGCCACACCCCCAGCCATGGCACGGTATTGTTTGTTGTCTTTTCCATTACAATGGGGCTGAAAGCTCATAGGTGGCTTTGTTGAGCTTGGACCTACACTATCTCTTTGTTGAGCTTGGGCAAAAGCAGATCCAGACTGTTAAACAAAGGAACAGCCCTGTGAGACCAGGGCTGCCATCTTGGGCCCTGGTTGGCCAGATATGAAGGGCTCAAGGCCACGCAGCTGTGGGGGAGAGAGCAGGAGCCGGGTCTGCGCTGAGCTGCTATTCCGGACTTGAGAGAGAAGGAAGGAACTGCGTGGCCCTGGGGAGGCAGAGGGCCTGAAAGGGTGGTGCGTGGGCAGGCTAAGCCGTTGGTAAGGTCAGGCGCCAGAAGTGCCCAGGACACAGGCCAGGCAGGGTAGAGGCTGCCACCGGGCGCTGACGCAGGCCGAGGAGCGGCTGGTGCCAGGCACTTAATGCCACGTGCCCAGTCCTAGAGGTGCTTCCTGCCTGGCCCCAGCTGCCCCGGACTGTACTGTTGTGCCACACACACACACAGGCAGTGTGAGCTCATGTTGTTACCATGGGGCAGCAGCCTGGGGGACTCACCTGGTCAGCCAGTCTTCTCCCTTACTCCCTCTCCAGTCCTTGCCCTTAGCAGAGACCGGCAGCCCATAGCTTCTCGGCCTTTGCCCCCCATGATCTGCCTGAGGGCCTGGCTCTGCCCTGTGGGGCTTCTCTGCCAGCTTGCACGACTTCAGTCCAAAGAGGGGCAGGCCCCTCTGTCTGCACTCCTAGGCTCTGACTTGGCTGGAGGGGAATTCTTCAGTGACTCACTGTGCTGGCACTTCCTGTGGTCACCGGGACTGGGGGACTGGGCCAGGCAGCTCTGTGTTCTGGGGTCAGTGAGTGAGGGTGGGCCTGGTGTCCCGCCCCCTGTCGGATGTGATTGCTGGAGGCAAGCTGCAGACCATATTTGGGAAATTTACTTTTCTCGCTGGGAGCTTGGGCATGAGGGCCTTGAGGCCTGGTGGGTCCTGGGCAGTGCCTGCCCCTGCCTGTCTTTCCTGGGCTCTGGCCTCTAGGCCTGTTGGATCCTCTTACCTGTGTCCCATCCTGAAGCCTGTGAGGTGATCCCGTGCCTGCTTTTTCTGGGCATGTATTTTCTTTTCAAGCCCCAAATAATAGGTGCTCAGTTGCAAAACAAGAAAAGAAAGGAGACTCCTATTATCTTGAACATTACCAATGATATTTGAGCTCTTCTCCATTTTACATTTCTTATTGGGCTTAATTTAAATTACGTCAGTTTTAGGCTTTGTTTTGCTTTGTTTTGAGTCAGTCTGTGTGAGATATATATATATATATATATATATATATATATATATATATATATATATATATATATATATACCCCAACTATCCTCAAACCCTCAAACTTGCCTTAGCTTCCCAAGTACCTGGGATGACAGGTGGGTGTGATCACACCTAGCTTCTTCAGTGCTTTTGTTGTTGCTGCTGATATGAGGTTTGAACTCTGGCCTCTTGCTTGTTCAGCTTGTTTGCTCAGCTGGTGCTCTACCACTTGTTATTATCAAGGTGATGTACAGGGGGTTTATAGTTACCTAAGTCAAGTAAAGAGTTCATTTCTTTTTGGACATTGTTACTCCTTCCCTTCCTCTTTTAATTCTTTTGTTGGTTGTTTGGAGATAAGAGTCTCAGACTTTTTTGCCTGGGCCTTACTCGTGATGATTGAGCAAAGAAAAGCTCAAGGACGGTGTCCAGGCCTTGAGTTCAAGATCTAGATTCCCTCCCCTCTCCTCCACATAGAAGCACTTTACAGCTTCCACTGCAACACCTAGGGCATTAGTGAAATAGAATAGCCTGAACACGAGACTGCTCTAGCTACTAGGACACTAGCATGTGAGTTGTGTATGCAGTTAGGGTACATGGGAGAGAGGAACGATTCCTATCTGGGGTATGATAGCACACTTCTCAGAACTGTGCACAAGTTAAAATGTAGGCATTATTTCTGGAATTTCTATTTAACATTTTTATACTATGGTTGGCCATGGATAACCAACTGAAGCTACAGAAATAAAAACTTTATGCTTAAATAAAGGAGAACTACTAAGAAAGCCTGGGCAAATGATTTTTTTTTTTTTTTTTGGTCATAGGTCTTGAACTCAGAACCTGTGTGCTGTCCCTGGGTTTTTCTGCTAAAGGCTAGCACTCTACCACTTTGAGCTACAGCTCTGTTTCTGGTTTTCGGGTGGCTAATTAGAGATAAGAGTCTCATGGACTTTCTTGCTTGGGCTGGCTTTGAATTGCATTAATCAGATCTCAGCCTCCTGAGTAGTTAGGATTACAGGTATGAGCCACCAGCACCTGCAACAAATTATAACAGTGTTAAATCACCTCACCATGATCTTGGTACATTACACACACACGTGCACATGTACACGTGTTCACACACACAATATTTAGTACTGGGAGTTGAACCGAGGACCAGGGACTGCTTGCTGGGCAAGCACTATCACTTGAGCCATACTTTCAGTTATTTTTGCTTTAGTTTGAGTTCAGGTTTTATATTTTGTTTTTGTTTTTGTTTTTTGCCAGTCCTGGGCCTTGGACTCAGGGCCTGAGCACTGTCCCTGGCTTCTTCCCGCTCAAGGCTAGCACTCTGCCACTTGAGCCACAGCGCCGCTTCTGGCCGTTTTCTGTATATGTGGTGCTGGGGAATCGAACCTAGGGCCTCGTGTATCCGAGGCAGGCACTCTTGCCGCTAGGCTATATCCCCAGCCCCAGGTTTTATATTTTGTTTCATTTTTACTCTATTAGTCTCAAAGGCTGGTACTCCCAATCTCTACCTTTTAAGTAGCTAGGATTACAGGTTTAAGCCGTAACACCTGATCCATTCTTTTTAAGTTTTTCCTCTAGCTCTTTGACAAGAACTTCAACAATTTCTCCTGGGTGGTTTTTGCAATTGTTGCTGGAGCTTCTGTTACGTGATCCTTGCTCTGATGGTTCTCATCAGTTACTCAGTCTTCCATTTTGTGGGCTTACATAGGTCATATATGGTTTGAAGACAATTTGGTGTCCCAGTGCATTGTGTGCAGCCCCCCCCCCCCCCATCATACCTTACCCTGTCAGGGTTTCTTCTTCCTGGCCAGTCACAATGATCAGAGCGGCAGGGGGCTGGGCTCTGGGGCTGGAATTGGGAGAGCATCCTGCTTTCTTCTCAGCCTCAAGGGAGGCTCCATTAATTACTAGGTTTTTGGTAGATAGACCTAAACACATTCTTTCTCTCTCCATATTTTTTATCCTAAGAAGCTGTAACTTTGGTGAACTTGATTCTTGTACCCCCTGAGCTAATCACTTGCTGTCTCTTGTAGCCTGGTGGTTATATTACCACCACCATCCCTGGTGGTTGCTGCCACATGACCACAGGAGCTGTCTTTAGGAACATCTGGAAGGTCCTTTCTGGGGTGTTACTTGTGGCTGCTGCCTTAGGGGGGATTGTGAGGGTCCCTCCAGCTCAGTGGAGTCCGGCCAGGTCTGCTGGCCTGTCTGCTGACTGACTTTGAGTTCCTCTTCCAAAGGCAAATCCAGAGCCTCTGCTCCCAGAGGGGTTGGGACTGGGTAAACCCCGGTGCTGCTGCTTCCCTCACCCCTGTGTCCTCTCTCCCCAGAATGTGCTGGCCAAAGCCCTCTATGACAACGTGGCTGAGTCTCCCGACGAGCTCTCCTTCCGCAAGGGCGACATCATGACCGTGCTGGAGCGGGACACACAGGGCCTGGGTGGCTGGTGGCTCTGCTCGCTGCACGGACGGCAGGGCATTGTGCCTGGGAACCGCCTCAAGATTCTGGTTGGCATGTACGATAAGAAACCAGCAGGACCTGGCCCAGGCCCACCTGCCACCCCAGCTCAGCCCCAGCCCAGCCTCCCCCAGGGCCTCCCGGCTTCCCAGTACACACCCATGCTCCCTGCTACGTACCAGCCCCAATCTGACAGCGTCTACCTGGTACCCAGTCCAGGCAAGGCTCAGCAAGGCCTCTATCAAACCTCTGGGTCCAACCCGCAGTTCCAGTCGCCCCCAGCCAAGCAGCCGTCCACGTTCTCAAAGCAGGCACCTCATCACCCATTTCCCAGCACAGCCACAGACCTCTACCAGGTGCCTCCAGCGCCTGGAAGTCCTGCTCAAGACATTTACCAAGTGCCACCTTCTGCCAGCCTAGGGCATGACATCTACCAGGTCCCGCCCTCGATGGACACCCGCAGCTGGGAAGGGACGAAGCCACCAGCAAAGGTAAGGCCACCCTGGCGTAGCCTGGAGCCCGTAGGGTTAGTCCAGGCCCTGGTTTCTGGGCACCGCAGAGCCCAGCCACCTCAGGGTCCCCACACGCCAGCAATGGTTTTGCATGTGTGGGGAATATGTTCATCTGATGCAGATGAGGGCAAATGGAAGACATCAAGCTAGGGCAGGCCAAGAGATGTGGAGAAGCTTCCTGCATTCCAGGATTGGCAGGTGAAGGCAGAAGCAGGCTGGGACAGGCTCTGGAGGGTCCTGGTCCCCACTGGAGAGCGAGATGCTGTCCTGAGGGTCCTGAACTTTAAAATCATTCTGACCAAAGTAGAGGGTACAGCCCAGACCCAGGCACATAGCCCAGGAAAAAGAAGGTACAAGGTTTGAAGTGGTGTTTAAAGGGAAGAAATTATCAGTTGCTGGTGGCTCATGCCTGTAATCCTAGCTACTCAGGAGGCTGAGATCTGAGGATCATGGTTCAAAGCTAGCCCAGGCAGAAAAGGCCCTGTGAGACTCTTATCTCCAATTATCCACTCAAAAACTGGAAGTAGAGCTGCATCTCGAAGTGGTAAGCCTTGAGCAAAAGAGCTTAAGGACAGCACCCAAGCCCAGAGTTCAAGCCCCACAACATAAAAAGGGAAGAAATTAGCTTGGCATGGTGGCTCACGCCTGTAATCCTAGCTACTTGGCAGGTAGAGAATAGGGGATCACAGTTTGAGGCCAGTGCAGGCACACATACAGTTTGCAAGGCACCATGTCTACTAGTGGCTGGGCAAGGTGCTGGCATACCTGTCACCTCAGCAGTTCAGCACAATACTGAGAGGACGATTACACTGTAAGTAAGCCAGCCTGAGCAGAAGGGAGACCATAGCTTGGAAACAACAAAAAGAAGCTGATGGAGTAGCTCAAGTACTAAGGGTACCTACCTCAAGTGTGAGGCTCTAAGTTCAAATACCAGTACAGGCCAGCCAGCCACCTGTCTGTCCATACATACAACCACACATCCATACTTAACATACATTCAGCCATACATGCGTATCAGGAGGGCAGCAGGTCCATTAGGAAATTAAGTCTTGGGCAACAGAAACATTTATTTTACATAAACCACATCGGATGTGAACATGCCAGGGCCAATAGGGTGCTGCGTGCGCTCCAGCCATCATGTCTCTCTCTCTCTCTTTTTTTTTTGGTAAGCAGGAAAAGAGGAAGATGTCTAACCTTTCTGGGGGCTGCACTTACTACTTACCTACCACCTGCTGCCAGAAAGTGAGCCTGCTTCCCCTAGCCACACCGGAGGCCAGACATAGTGCTTTGCCAGGTAGCCCTGTGTATGTAGCCGCCCTTTAAGAAGGCTGTCAGCCATGCCAGCCTCCTGGGGGTCCAGCCTCACGGTCTCACCTTGTCCAGTCCAGAGCCCACCTGTCTCTAGAAAGAAAATGTCCAAGACACTCAGCCATGGCTTTTTTTTTTTTTTTTTTTTTGGTCAGTCATGGGCTTGAACTCAGGGCCTGGGCACTGTCCTTGAGCTTTTTTGCTCAAGGCTAGCACTCCCACTTAGAGCCACAGTTCCACTACTGGCTTTTTGGTGATGGATCATAGGCTTTCTTGCCTAGGCTGGCTTCAAACCACAATCCTCAGATCTCAGTCACAGCTTTGAGGCTCTTAGAGCTGCCTGGGCTAAGGTGGGCACTTCACCCAGTACCAGCTGGGCAGCAAGTAAACACACAGTGCTCCATTCCTGCCAACAGAGGGGCCTAGGGGACCTTGAACCACCCTCCTCCATTCTTTGCCCTCCCTGCACCTTTAACTCTGGCCAGAGTCAGGTGGCCGGAGCCTGCCACGGTGTTGTGGGGCAGCTGGAGGGGAGCAGGGCTCTGGATAAGGGGTGGTTTTGTTATTTGGCATCAGCAGTACCTGGCCAGGGAGCCTTGAGACAAGCGTGGTCCTTCCCCTTCGCACGCATCCACCTCTGTGACCCTCACTTCCACTTCTCGTGCCCCTAGTCTCTGTCCTGGTTCAGCTCCTAAGCTGGGGCAGGCTAGAGGAGGAATCTCAATGGGCCAGGAAGCAGAACCAGGCGCTCCAGCAGCAGGGCCACCAGTGGTAGAGCCGCCTAGGCTTTTGTTCTAGGGACCCTGACCTGCCTTAGGGCCCAGGGAGGGGAGCCAGAGCCCTTGCAGCCTCCTCCTGGCCTAGGCAGCCTTGATTGTCTCTGCTTTCATTTTATGAATATGAAAGCAATGCTTGTTTGCCTCAGAGAATACATAATGCATGAGAAAGTCTAGAGATGAAATTCCCCAATCAAGGGTAATCATTGGGAAATTTTGGCATATTTTGTCTAGCGTATTCTCTATTTGTCTTTCACAGATTTGTACATGTACTTTTGCATTTTGAAGGAGTAAATCCAATGCTACATACCAGAAGCATTTTCTCGTTACTAAAATTGCTTCCTGAGCCAGTTGGCCTGGTTGATGTGTTTGCTGTGCCTCAGCCTCCCTTGGAAGTGGGCACCAGGTGGACTGGGGTCGCTCACGCTTTTATTATAAACTTCATAGCAGTGAGCACCTCTGTGTGGGATGGGCGCTCAGATAGCAAGGTCCCGCCTTCGTAAGCCTCTAGGCTCCCTACCTTGTGTGTGTGAAACTGAGGGTACAGGTCGTGGTCTTCCAGTCCTGATCAGCTGAGGAAGTGGCCAGGGCTGTGGGCGGGTCAGAGGAGCCCCAGTGCTCAGGAATCCCCAGGGACGGGTGGCAGGAGGCAGCAGACCGTCTCTGCAGCATCTGTTCAGTGTGTGGCTGGGCAGAGCAGAGTCACAGCCACTCCAGGGCACCGTGGCCTTCTGAGCTGGGAGTGGGTGCAGGGAAGCCGAGCTTTTCATTCTCTTCTGGGGCGCTCTATCTCCTTGCAGGTCCCCTTGTGGGTTGGGGGCTGCAGAGACCCTAGGACACTCTCATGACACTTGATTTCCAGAAGAAAAAGGAGACTCCTAGACTGGGGACGGGTAGGATGGGTATGCCAGCGCAGAGAGCCAGCCCAGGTTGAGGACACCCTGTCCATTTTTCAGGGGTGGAGGCTGGTGTTGGCGCTGCCTGGAGGGGGCCTTGCTCTCGTCCCTGCTGGGCCACCCTGGAGTTCCAGCTCCGCCCTGGACTCACCAACTGGGGCATGTTTCTAGTTTAGTCCCTTTCGTGGCTGTGGGGAGGGAAAGGGGGAGAGAGAGGCCCTCTCCTGCCCAGTAGGTTTTGTGTGTGTGTGTGACTGGCAGTGCGTCCTGTGCCGTGTACTGTATTCTCCAGTGTGGGAGGATCTGTGGGTGTCAGGGAGTGTACCCACCCCCACCCTGGAGCTCTGGAGGTCCTGCTAATGGGGCCTCAGGTGCAGAGCAGGGTGGCCTGTGATTAGCAGAGCGCAGCAGCTCTCTGGAGTCCATTTCCCTAATGAACTCCCTCATGGCAGCCTACTGTTTTTCTAACAGAAGAAATGTTTGCTGGCCAGAACGGCTGCTTGCTGTCACCTGACTCTGCCGTAAGAGTGACGCACTGCCCTTCGGCTCTGGTGTGGGGTCCGGCCCCGAGCTGCCTCTGGCTTGTGCTCCCAGCCCTTGCCTTTGTGCGGCGCCAGCGGGGCCTGCGGGACTGGGGCGGCACGCCTTCTTCCTGGCTCACCTGTCTGCCCTGGGCACGGGCAGAGCCCTCACCCGCCTGTGGGGCTGTCCCCACCCAGGAGGCCAAGGGGCTTCGCCTCAAGGCCCAGACAACCTGCCACGTCCCTCCAGCCCCCCAGCCCCTTCCTGCCTGCTGTTGGAAGGTTCCAGCATCTAAAAATAGCACTGGAAGAGACTCAAGTCTGAGGCACAGGGAAGGAGATGAGTTTGGAGGGGCTGCTGCAACTCCACCCCCAGACACTGGTGTTGGGGGGGAACACCCCCCACGGGAGGCCCTGGACACAGCCCACACCGGCCTGCAGGCCTCCGCTAGCGTCAGATGGCCCAGCTCAGCGTTGCTGCCTAGAGGCTCTGCCAGACCTGGCGGCTGACCACACTGGGGGTGAGGGAGGGGTGGCTAGCACATGCGCGCTGGAGCCAGTGCGCCCCGGAGGAGGGTGTGTGTGGGCAGGGCCCCAGTCAGCCCTGTCCCAGACGTCCCCTTTGATTAGGGAACAAAAGGCCTTTCTGTGAGCCTTGTGGGGAGGCCGCTCTTCCCGGCTGGGGGATCCTTCAGGAAAGACTGCCCGCAAGCCCTCCCCTTCCAGCCTGGCACGGGCCTGACGGCGGCATGGTCCTGGCTGCGTGGGCATCCCAGGGCAGACCCCAGGCCCCCTTGCCCTGCCAGGCCACCTCCGGCCGCACTGTCCCGGTGAATGGCCTCGGTGAGGGGGCGGCCGGGGTGCTCACAGGGAGGGAGGCCAGGCCCCGCAGGATGGCCCCTTGCCCGCCGGCAGGACTGGAGCCCTGGCCTCGCCCTGCCTGTGCACTGCCATTCTGCCGCCTTCCCCCGTCTCGATGCGAAGCGTAGAACCCTCTGGGTCATTCGGCTTAGAGGCTTCTGATTTCTTAGCCTGAAACCAGTTAGCTGGAAGCAAAACCTAAAGGTCTAGGGTATGGCGGGGCATGTCACCACAGAAGGGCAGAGGATGCGCAGGGATTGAGAACCTGGCCGAGCCACGCGCATCTCCCCCCCCCCCCCCCCCGCCACCAGGAGGCGTCCCCGGGGGCCGCGGGGCCGCGGGCGGAGCACGGGAGGGCTGGCTTCGGGACGGCTGGTGAGGGCTGCGCTCTGCCTCCAGGTGGTGGTGCCCACCCGGGTCGGCCAGAGCTACGTGTACGAGGCCTCGCAGCCGGAGCAGGATGAGTACGACATCCCCCGCCACCTGCTGGCCCCGGGGCCCCAGGACATCTACGACGTGCCCCCCGTTCGCGGGCTGCTTCCCAGCCAGTACAGCCAGGAGGTGGGTGTGGGGCGCAGGCGGGAGGGCAAGGACGGCAGGGCCGCGCCCCGCGGGAGCCGAGCGGGTGCCCTGGGGTGCCCTCCCCCACGAAACCTCGCTCCGTCCCCCAGGTCTATGACACACCGCCCATGGCTGTCAAGGGTCCCGTCGGCCGAGACGCAATGCTGGACGTGTATGACGTGCCGCCCAGCGTGGAGAAGGGCCTGCCAGCTGCCAACCACCACGCGGTGAGCAGTGCGCACGCGCGGGGCCGCCCAGGCTGGGGCGCAGGGGCGGAGCTCGGCGCGCGGGGGTGGTTGCAGCTAGTGAAGCGCATGCGCGCCATGGGGCCCCCCCAGGGCGGCGCGCGGGGGGTGGCTGCAGCTAGTGCAGCGCATGCGCGCCATGGGGCCCCCCCAGGGCGGCGCGCGGGCGCAGGGGCGGAGCCGGCACGATGGGTGCCGCCCACCCGTGTGGACGGGTCCCCCTGCCTCTGGCTCCTAGGGTGAGAAATGGGCGGCAGCTTTGACCCGTGTGGCCCCCCCCCCCCCCACCAGGTGTACGACGTTCCTCCGTCTGTGAGCAAGGACGTGCCCGACGGCCCGCTGCAGCGCGACGAGACCTACGACGTGCCCCCTGCCTTCGCCAAGGCCAAGCCCTTCGACCCAGCCCGCCACCCCCTGATCCTCGCCGCGCCTCCTCAGGACCCCCCGCCCACCGAGGACGTGTACGACGTGCCCCCCCCGGCCCCCGACCTCTACGACGTGCCCCCGGGCCTGCGGCGACCGGGCCCCGGCACCTTGTATGACGTGCCCCGCGAGCGGGGGCTCGCCGCCGAGGTGGCCGACGGCGGCCTGGCGGACGACGGCGTGTATGCCGTGCCCCCCCCCGGCCGAGCGCGAGGCCCCCGCCGACGCCAAGCGCCTGTCGGCCTCCAGCACGGGCAGCACGCGCAGCAGCCAGTCGGCGTCCTCGTTGGAGGTGGCCGCGCCCGGCCGGGAGCCCCTGGAGCTGGAAGTCGCCGTGGAGTCCCTGGCACGACTGCAGCAGAGCGTGAGCGCCACCATCGCCCACCTTTTGGACCTGGTGGGCAGTGCCAGCGGGTCTGGGAGCTGGCGTAGCGCCCCCGAGCCCGCGGAGCCGCCGGTGCAGGACCTGCGGGCCGCCGTGGCCGCCGTCCAGGGGGCTGTGCACGAGCTGCTGGAGTTCTCCCGCAGTGCCGTGAGCAACGCCGCCCACACTTCCGACCGCACCCTGCACGCCAAGCTCACCCGGCAGCTTCAGAAGATGGAAGACGTGTACCAGACGCTGGTGGCCCACGGTCAGGTCCTTGACAGCGGCCGGGGAGGCCCCGGCTTTACCCTGGACGACCTAGACGGCCTGGTGGCCTGCTCGCGGGCTGTGCCCGAGGATGCCAAGCAGCTGGCCTCCTTCTTGCACGGCAACGCCTCCCTGCTCTTCAGACGGACCAAAGCCTCTGCCCCAGGGTCAGAGGGGGGCGGCTCCCTACACCCCAACCCCATTGACAAGGCCAGCAGCATCCAGTCCCGACCCCTGCCCTCACCCCCCAAGTTCACCTCCCAGGACTCTCCGGATGGACAGTATGAGAACAGTGAGGGGGGCTGGATGGAGGACTATGACTACGTCCACCTGCAGGTGGGTGCCCACTCTGGCCAGGACACAGGCCCTAGTGGGGGCCTATGCCTGTCCCCCCCTCCGCCCCCCCCCCCTCCACGGGGCTCTTCTGGAGGGAGGGATGGGACCCATGTTGGTCAAAGGAGGATGTCATGTGGGGTGGAGTGGATGCTCCACACACGCACACACACACATGCACGCACACACACCGCGGGTGCCCTGCCTGTGCCTAGCCCCTTTTTGCAGGAGCAGCTTCCTTTGGGAACTCCCCCTTGGTGGGCCTAGTGCCACTGGCCCAGACCTGCTCGGGCGTGAGCGTGAGCGTGAGCATGCGTGTGCGTGCAGCGCCACCTGGCGGACGGCCTGGGCTCTGCCTCCCACCGACCAGACCTTGTTCTCCCTTCCAGGGGAAGGAGGAATTCGAGAAGACCCAAAAGGAGCTGCTGGAAAAGGGCAACATTATGCGGCAGGGGAAAGGCCAGCTGGAGCTGCAGCAGGTGAGGCCCCCGCCGGGCTGGGGGGACCCTGGGCCAGAGACCAGGCTTCTCCCGGAATGGTGGCCTGGAATAGGGAGGCCACAGTTCCCGCCTGCCTGGGTGACTCCTGCCCTTGCTGTCCACCCCGGCCAGTCACTTCTCAACTCCATGATCATCTCCGTCTTTTTTTGTTGTTGGATTTTTTTTTTTTCTGGTACTGGGTTTGAACTCAGGGCCTCCCACTCGCTAAGCAGGTGCTCTACCATTTGAGTATATCTCAGTATACTACCTGGGTTTGTCTGGAACTCCTGGGCTCAAGTCACCTTCCCGCCTCGGTCCACTGAGGCACTGTTAGTGTGCAGCTGCACACCTGGCTTGGTTTTGTTTACCTCAACGTTTATTATCGGAGAACTGTCAGGGTGCTTGACTAGCATGCCTGAGGCCCTGGACACGATTTCCAGGTCTGCAGTGAACAGGTCCGATTAGGCTTTTATCAGCGTGGGTGTAGACCTGTGAATACGCCCTGCCCTCCACCAGCCCACGCCACCCCGAGGCCGCCCGTGCCTAGCTGCGAGTGGGGAGAGCCACTCTGCCTTCGTCTCCGGCATTCACCCCAGCACTAAACGGTCTTCATAAATTCCTTCTAAAGATCACATAATATCTGTCGTTGAGGGGCTGGGAACATGGCCTAGTGGCAAGAGTGCTTGCCTCGTATACATGAAGGCCTGGGTTTGATTCCTCAGCACCACATATATAGAAAAAGCCAGAAGTGGCGCTGTGGCTCAAGTGGCAGAGTGCTAGCCTTGAGCAAAAAGAAGCCAGGGACAGTGCTCAGGCCCTGAGTCCAAGGCCCAGGACTGGCCCAAAAAAAAAAAAAATCTGTCATTGAATGTTTACACTGTGCCCAGTTTTCCTTATTCTAGATATAGGTGCTCTCTTTATCTGCAGGCAAAGAGTTTGCTTCGTTTTTTTGAGTCATTTCCCAAGATAGGAAAGGGGTGTTTCTGAAAAACAGAGTGTTTTAAGTTCTTATTATGAGGGAATTTGAACATTTAAAATACAGGGTAATAAAAGACAGATATAATGCCCATGAAGATTCTCTCATCATATCTAACCTGCGGCCGGAGTGGAAGACAGAGGGAAGAGCCTGTCCCCTCCCCAGCCCTGGCCACAAAGAGGGGTCCTTTCTGCTGCCTCTCGGCTCCCAGTGGGCTGGCGGTGTGGGTGGGTGCCTCACGGGGGCGCTGTGGAGAGGCAGGGAATGGCAGGAGGAATGGAGATGAAGGTACAGTGTAGAGACAGTTGGACTGCCTGTGGCTTACTTATTTTTTACCAGTCCTGGGCCTTGAACTCAGGGCCTGAGCACTGTCCCTGGCTTCTTTTTGCTCAAGGCTGGCACTCTACCACTTGAGCCACAGCGCCGCTTCTGGCTTTTTCTATATATGTGGTGCTGAGGAATCAAACCCAGGGCTTCAGGTGTACGAGGCAAGCACCCTTGCCACCAGGCCCCATTCCCAGCCCCTGCCTGTGGCTTTAAGGAGTAGACATGTCCTCTCCCCTCCTTCCGTCCTGGGTCCTGGTACTGTGTCTTTCCCTCGGGGAGCCGCGTGCGGGGTGGCCGGGGCTGAGCGCCTGACCTTGCTTCTGTCCTGGCTTCCCCAGCTGAAGCAGTTTGAGCGGCTGGAGCAGGAGGTGTCTCGACCCATAGACCACGACCTGGCCAGCTGGACGCCCGCCCAGCCCCTGGCCCCGGGCCGGACGGGCGGCCTGGGCCCCTCGGACCGGCAGCTGCTGCTCTTCTACCTGGAGCAGTGCGAGGCCAACCTGAGCACACTGACGGACGCCGTGGAGGCCTTCTTCACCGCCGTGGCCACCAACCAGCCGCCCAAGATCTTCGTGGCGCACAGCAAGTTCGTCATCCTCAGCGCGCACAAGCTGGTGTTCATCGGGGACACGCTGTCCCGGCAGGCCAAGGCGGCCGACGTGCGCAGCCAGGTGACGCACCACAGCAACCTGCTCTGCGACCTGCTGCGCGCCATCGTGGCCACCACCAAGGCCGCGGCCCTGCAGTACCCCTCCCCCTCCGCGGCGCAGGACATGGTGGACAGGGTCAAGGAGCTGGGCCACAGCACCCAGCAGTTCCGCCGCGTGCTGGGCCAGCTGGCCGCCGCTTGAGAGCCGAGCGGACCGCGGGGAGCGCCGGATGCCCGAGCCCCGGGCCCCACGGTGGCCGTCCAGCCAGCGCCCGCCGGCTCGGGACAGGCCGCCCGCCGCGCCGGGGCCCAGCGCCCCCCCGTGCGGGCCGGGTGCGTAGTGACGGCGGGCTGGGCAGCGCCTCCCCCGGGCACCGGAGCGGGCGCCGGCCGCTGCTCGCCCCGCGAGGGCGCCGAGGGCCCGCACCGGCCGCGGGGCTCCAGGACAGGCCGGGCAGCGCCGCGGCGCCCCGCACCCGCGCCCGGGGAAAAGCCTCAGACACTATTTTTCCTAATTGATTTTCCAATCATTTGATTAATAGTCTACATTTAATAAAAGTTGAGGCAAAGCAGCTTCCTGCGTGACGAGGGAGAGGGGAGGCCGGGCGGGGCGGGGCGGTGAGGCCCCGTGCCCTGCCGCTGGGTGGGTGGGGAGGGCCGGGCAGAGCCTGCGCCCGGGAGGCCAGCGGGCCCCACCGCGAGAACGCAGCACTGCTGGCTCTTGGGCTCGCCCTCCCCCCGTGCAGACTCGAACTCCGAGTCCGGGCCCCGCCCCAGCCTCCTCTGCCCGGGCGAGTGCTCGACGGGGCTCCGGCGAGGGGGCAGGGCTGTACCCCCAGGCACTCGCCGTGTGTCAGTCCCGGTGCACACCAAGGCTTGGCCTGGCCTGTGGCTGCTGCCCCTGCCAGAGGACCCCAGCAGACAGCTCGGAGGCGGCCATGGTGTGGGCTTCCCTCCCCACAGCCCTGCTGGCCAGGCTTGGGCTGACGGGCGCTGTGGCCCGGGCTCCGGCTCTGTCGGGGGCTGGGAAGGCGGCAGCCCTGGAGCTGCGGGCGGGCGGCGTGGGGAAGAACCCCAGGTCCACAGGTGTGGGCGCAGCGACTCCCCCCCCCCCCGGCTCCCCCATGGCGGGGCCTCTGCCAACTGCTGCCCCAGGCCTTCCTGGCCCCCCACATCCGGGCACCTAGCTCCACCCCCATTCCACCTGCCTGACGGGAAGAGACACTGCTTGTCTAGCCCAGCCCAGCGCACGTCCAACCTCAGGAATGGAAGAGGCCCTCCAGAAAAGCCAGACAACACAACCCTGCTGGGGTTTCCTGGGTTTATTGGGGCGTGGAGGGGAGCAGGGCAGGGGCGAGCCCAGGGCGGGTCTAGGGGCTCAGTTGGCCCCCATGGTCTCCTTAATCCAGCACTCGAATGCAGCGACGCGGGTGAACACAGCCGGCTTGTCGGTTTCGCACTCTCGACTGCCCCAGGACACGATGCCCACCTGGGTCCAGACGCCCCCCTTCTGGCACACCAGGGGGCCCCCAGAGTCACCCTGCAGGGAGGGGGAAAAGGAGCCTTTGGTGTGCAGCCCGGGCAGCCCGGCCTCTGCGCATGCCCCCAGGACGCCTCTGCCTGCCTTCTGGGTGGGTTGGGAAGACTGCAGCAGCTGCTGTGGGTGGAAGTTTCTGGGAGCCTGGCCACCCCGGGGAGCGTCCGTGACAGAGCTCAGGGCGGCTGAGCGCGCGCGTGGGAGCGCCGGGCAGGCGGCCTGCTTCCCTCAGCCCCGCCGGGTCATGTGATCCCTCCCGCAGGGGCCCCGGCCCCCCACCCCCGCTGGGGCAGCCGAGCCCAGGGCCGCACCATGCACGGCGAGGACCCCTCTCCTCCGGCGCAGACCATGTCGTCCGTGACCTCGTCGCCCCAGTACTCCTGACACCGCGCCGTGGACACGAGGGGCAGCACTGCCTGGCGCAGCGTGTACCAGCTCTCGGGGACTAGAAGGCGGCGGGGGCGTGGTCAGCGCGCATGGCCACGCCCACCCGGAGGCCACGCCCACCCCGCCCCGCGGCCGGGGGCAGCACTGCCTGGCGCAGCGTGTACCAGCTCTCGGGGACTAGAAGGCGGCGGGGGCGTGGTCGGCGCGCCCGGCCCCGCCCACCAGGAGGCCCCGCCCACTCCGCCCCGCGGCTGGGGGCAGCACTGCCTGGCGCATCGTGTACGAGCTCTCGGGGGCTAGAAGGCGGCGGGGGCGTGGTCAGCGCGCATGGCCCCGCCTCGCGGCCGGGGGCAGCACTGCCTGGCGCGCAGCGTGTACGAGCTCTCCGGGTCCAGAAGGGCAGCGGGGGGCGTGGTCCTCAGTTCGGTCCGCCTACCCTCCGCCCCGCCCACCCTCCGCCCCGCCCACCCCCGCCCCGCGGGCGGGCACGCACCGGGCAGGAGCGTCTGTCCCCAGCCCGTGAGGACGCACGGCGTCCCGGGCGGGAAGTGGTCGCAGTGCCCGGCCAGGCGCACGGCAGACACGGTGTCGGAGAAGCGGGCCGGGCTGGCCAGCTTCAGCAGCGCGATGTCGTTGTGGACCGGGGAGATGCTGGCGTCCGGGGCCGTGAACACCTGCGGCGGCGCCCGGGGCCCAAGTGAGTGAGGCTGACGGAGGAGCCCGGGCTCTGACCTTCCGGGGACCCCCTCTTGCCCTGGGGTCCCATCCGGCAGGCCAGGCTACCTGTTCAATGTCCAGCACCTGCACGTCCTCCTCATCGGAGTCCAGGTCATACTCTCCCGCCACCACCTTGTCATCCGTCCTAGAAATCGGGCCGAGGAGGGGTGCGGTGGAGAGCGCGCCCGCTGCCCCCTCCGCCCCCTCCGCCCTACCGAGCCCCCGGCTGCCCGGGACTCACGTGACCATGCAGTGGGCGGCGGTGACCACCCAGTCCTCGCTGATCAGGGCGCCCCCGCAGAAGTGGATGCCATCTTTGTACTGGAGAAGCAGGAGAAGGGGGCAGCCCCTCCCACCAGGACAGCGCGCCCTGCTACCCACCACCCACACTGCGCCCCCCCACGCCCAGAATCCCCCTCACCTGAATGTACACCATCCAGGGCCAGGAGCCGGGGACAGCCTCCTCCCCCCCAACCACCCTGGACAGGCCGCTGACCACAGGAGGGATGGCGGGAATCCCGCAGCCTGGGGGAGGGCGCAGCGTCAGGATCCTGGCCACCCTGGAAGCCGAGCTCCGAGGACGGTGGTTCACAGGCAGCCTAAGCAGACGGCCCTGGAGACTCATCATCTCCAGTTAGCCACCAAAAACCCAGAAGTGGAGCAGTTGCTCGTGTGGTGGAGCACTAGCCTGGAGCAGAAAAGCTCAGGGACAGTACCCAGGCCCCGAGTTCAAGGCCCAGGACCAGCAAACACAAACCAAGTTTCCGAAGGGCAGGGTTTAGGGGGCCGAGCCACCAGTGTCCTGGCCCCCACACAGCCGCATCTGTCTCCTCCTCTGGAGGACGCAGACTACCTGGGCAGGCATGGGGAGTGGGGGTCCCGACTGCCAGGCTTGGAGGGGATTGGGGGGCCATGGGGGTGCTGGGACCCCTGTCATCCTCCCAACGCCCCCATGCAGCCATGAGGCCTGGGAGGGCAGGAGAGGACAGGGACTCTCTGGGGCTCACCGCACGGTGCCCAGCGGAACGGGGCGCAGAATGCGGCGAGGGGAACCCACCTTCCTGCCCGCCGAGGGCAGTGCCCAGGAGAGCCCAGCAGCCCAGGAGCCAGAGGCACGCCATGCTGACGCCGCCCGCGTGCGCCCGCCTGCCTGCTATATACCCCGGCAGCAGGCCGTTATCTGAGCGCTGGGGTGGAGCAGCCCTGCTGCGGGCGCGTGTCCAGTGGGCAGCGCGGGAGCCTGGGAGGGCAGCAGCTGCCGTCCGCGGCTGAGCCCGAGGCCAGGGGCTCAGGGCCACGACGGGGCCCAGCAGCAGCTCTCCACCCATCGCGGGGAGCTGCGGGCCCGCTGCCCTGGGGCAGGTTGAACACCCGGTGTGTTCCAGCCGTGTGGGCTGTGGGCAGAGCAGCTGGAAGGGCCGGGGGCTCGAGTACTAAGCAGCTTCTCTTCTGCTATGGGCATATGGCATCCGGGGGGGGACCAGCCAGGAGGGCCTCGTTATAGCACCTCAAAGCTGCTGTATCACCCCACAAATGCGGGGTGTCATCAGGATCAAGAGGTTCAGGCCCACAGGGAGCCTGGTTCGTGCTTTGGTTGGGTGGGTGGGTTGTTTCCTGGCCATTGTGGAACTGGGAGAAATTTGGGGGTGGCGTCAGATGCAGGACAGGCGCCCCCAGAGGTGCAGGGGTTGATCTCCCCTGGCGGCCTTTAATTTCCCCGCATGGTGTCTGATGCACTGATTCTAGCTCAGGGGTTTCAGCGTCAGACAGCTGGGCGGCCTCGAGCCACTCACTGTCTCTGATCTGTTCATTTCTCTTTTCCTTTTTTGTTCTAGTCCTGGGATTTGAACTCGGGGTTTTGTGTTTGTTTATGCTCATGGCTAGTGCCTTACCACTTGAGCCAAAGTGCCACTTTTGGCTTTTTAGTAGTTAATTGGAGATTAAAGTCCCATGGACTTTGACAAGTTCCACCATCCTCAGATCTCAGCCTCCTAGGACGCTAGGATTACGGGAGTGAGCCAACCCAGCCTGGCTGTATTTGTCTTTCTAGAATTAGTTGCCTGTTCGTGGCCTTCGCTCATTTTAGAAGATGAGCTAATGGGGCTGGAAGTATGGCCTAGTGGTAGAGTGCTCGCCTCGTATACATGAAGCCCTGGGTTCGATTCCTCAGCACCACATATACAGAAAAGGCCAGAAGTGGAGCTGTGGCTCAAGTGGTAGAGTGCTAGCCTTGAGTAAATAGAAGCCAGGGACAGTGCTCAGGCCCTGAGTTCAAGCCCCAGGACTGGCAAAAAAAAAAAAGATAAGCTAATGACAGAGAGTCGGCCACATGCATCAGGCGGGAAAGCAGGGCTCCAAGCACACTGTGGCCTGAATGAAGCCACGCTCACAGAAAGCCGGAGCTCATCCCGTCAAGCAGCTCACCAGGCCCCTCCTGGAACAGACCAGGGAACACAGGCCCCATTCAGCAAGCTGGCACTGGAGGAGGAGTGGGAGAAGTAGTTTGCCTTTGAGATCAATGTGCATCACCACCAGCTATTGTTATACTGATTTTATCTATTAGTGACACTGAGGCCAGGAGGTCTGCTCTTAAGGGGACAGTTAACAGCACTGTATACTGAGAAGACTGAGATGTGAGGACCAAGGCTCGAGGCCACTCCAGGCAGGAATGTCTGCGAGACTCTAACTTCCAGTTATTGGGCAAAAAAGCCAGAAGTGAAGCATTGGCTCCAATGGTAGGGTGCTAGCCATGAGGGAAAAGGTCAAATGAGGGTGACAGACTCTGGGTGCCTGCAAGGGGGGGCAGAGGAGAGAGAGAAGAAAAGAAAGGAAGATGGGGGAGGGAGGGAGAAAGATGCAAAGAAGGAAGGACAGAAGAAAGGGAGAGGGAGAGAAGAATGAGAAGGAAAAGGCAACTTTTGAACAGCCGGGGCCTCCCTGGAAGAGGACGAGGCAGCTGCCAGCGCTGGCGTCCCAGGCCCCTGGAAGACCCCCGGGCCCTGCAGAAGCCAAGTCCCCGGGCCGGGGCTGGGGAGCGGGGAGAGTCGGGCGGAGGAATGAGAAGCAGCCTGGGGAAGGCGCTGCGGGGTCTGGGACAGGAGGGGCGGGGCAGAAGCGGCGGCCCCGCCCCTCACCGCAGTCCCCGCCCCCACGGCGGCCACGCCCCTCATCCCCCGCCCCAAACTGTGGCCCCGTTTCTCGGGCCACGCCCCATGCGGCGGCCCCGCCCCAAAGCCCCACCCTAGTGCCCCGCCCCCACGCGGCGGCCCCTCCCCCAAGCCCCACCCAGGGCTCCGCCCCACGCGGCGGCCCCGCCCCCACGCGGCGGCCCCGCCCCATCTCGCTTCCTCCCCGAGTGGCCGTGGGAACCGGCAGGTGGCGCTGAGGGCCCCACCCGCGCCCTTCGGCCTTGGCCTTGGCCTTGGCCGCCGCGCCGCGGGCCCAGCGCCCTCGCTGCCCAGGCTGTGTACACATGGACGACGGCCGCGGGGCCGCGCGCCGGCTGCCGCTCTTCCCGCGAAGGCGCTGAGGGCCCGGGGCGGCGCCAGGCCAGGCCCGCACCCGGCACCCGGCACCCGGCACCCGGGAAAAGCCCCGAGAACTGCTTTTCCCTACGGATTTTCCAATCCTTCCTTTACCACAGTGCGAGCCGCGTGGTGCGCTGGGAGCGCGCGGCCCCGCCCTCGCGGGCCTAGGGGAGGGGGCGGGAGGGACGCGGGGAGGCGGGAGGGGGCCGCTGCGATGGGCAGGGCGGGGTGGGGAGCAGAGGCCTGGGGTCCGCCGAGGGACCCAGGCAGAGCAGGTGGGGAGCGCCCACAGGGGAGGCAGGCGCCGAGGACCGTCGTTTGTACTGCGTCCCTTCCCCCCCTCCCCCCCCCACCCCGTCTTCCCGCTGGAGCTTGAACTCCGGGCCTGAGCGCCGCCCCTGCTGGAGCTCAACCCCCCCAGTCACATCTCCCCCTCCAGCTTGCTTTCGAGGTGCAGTTTTTGCAGCTAGAGTCCGGGGGACCTTGGTGCCCAGACTGGCTTCGGGCCACAGTCCTCAGGCCTCAGGCTCCTGAGTAGCCAGAGCCTCGCTGGAAGGTTTATTCCGCGTGTCACTATGAGCAAGGGCAACTTACCACTTAACAAGAAGGGGGGGTAAGCTAGGTGCTTGTGATCGCTGAGGATGAGAACAGGGCCCTCACCTTCCAGCCTCCCTCATGCCCAGAACCCCTCAGCTCTGCCCCCGCACCCAGCACCCAGACAGCCTCCTGGGCAAATACCCTGGCCCCCACGGGGTGGCTCTCCTCTTCCCGGGAGGGGAAAGGGCTCCAGGGGGTTGCGGAAGAGCGAGCCCCAGGCACTCGCCGTGTGTCAGGCCCGTGCACACCAAGGCGTGGCCTGGCTGAGATGAGGACCGAGCTGGTGTCAGGCACGTGGCTGTGGATAGGATGGGAACAGCTTGTCTCCAGTTTCCAGACTCTTCCTTCTGGGTGCACTGCTTAAGGGGCAAGGGAGCCCCAATCCCCTTAGCCTGTAGGCCTCATGTGCCCCACGGGGGGAGGGGGGAGGAGTCCCCCGGGAGCCCCCCTGCAGCTGTGCGCCCTCTGAGCTCAGAGTCCCAGGCCGCTCCTCAGGTCCGGGGTGTTCCCGTGGCCTCCTTCCCGGCTTATCGGGCCATGGTCGGTGGGCGCACGACCCAGGCTGCCTGGGTGCCCGGGCCTCCTCTCCCCAACGCTGCTGCCCCTGCCAGAGGACCCCAGCAGACAGCTCGGAGGCGGCCATGGTGTGGGCTTCCCTCCCCACAGCCCTGCTGGCCACGCTTGGGCTGACGGGCGCTGTGGCCCGGGCTCCGGCTCTGTCGGGGGCTGGGAAGGCGGCAGCCCTGGAGCTGCGGGCGGGCGGCGTGGGGAAGAACCCCAGGTCCACAGGTGTGGGCGCAGCGACTCCCCCCGTCTGCTACCCCATGGCGGGGCCTCTGCCAACTGCTGCCCCAGGCCGCCCTGGCCCCCCCACATCCGGGCACCTAGCTCCACCCCCATTCCACCTGCCTGACGGGAAGAGACACTGCTTGTCTAGCCCAGCCCAGCGCACGTCCAACCTCAGGAATGGAAGAGGCCCTCCAGAAAAGCCAGACAACACAACCCTGCTGGGGTTTCCTGGGTTTATTGGGGCGTGGAGGGGAGCAGGGCAGGGGCGAGCCCAGGGCGGGTCTGGGGGCTCAGTTGGCCCCCATGGTCTCCTTAATCCAGCACTCGAATGCAGCGACGCGGGTGAACACAGCCGGCTTGTCGGTTTCGCACTCTCGACTGCCCCAGGACACGATGCCCACCTGGGTCCAGACGCCCCCCTTCTGGCACACCAGGGGGCCCCCAGAGTCGTCCTGCAGGGAGGGGGGAAAAGGAGCCTTTGGTGTGCAGCCCGGGCAGCCCGGCCTCTGCGCATGCCCCCAGGACGCCTCTGCCTGCCTTCTGGGTGGGTTGGGGAAGACTGCAGCAGCTGCTGTGGGTGGAAGTTTCTGGGAGCCTGGCCACCCCGGGGAGCGTCCGTGACAGAGCTCAGGGCGGCTGAGCGCACGCGTGGGAGCGCCGGGCAGGCGGCCTGCTTCCCTCAGCCCCGCCGGGTCATGTGATCCCTCCCGCAGGGGCCCCGGCCCCCCACCCCCGCTGGGGCAGCCGAGCCCAGGGCCGCACCATGCACGGCGAGGACCCCTCTCCTCCGGCGCAGACCATGTCGTCCGTGACCTCGTCGCCCCAGTACTCCTGACACCGCGCCGTGGACACCAGGGGCAGCACTGCCTGATGCAGCGTGTACCCGCTCTCGGGGACTAGAAGGCGGCGGGGGCGTGGTCAGCGCGCATGGCCACGCCCACCCGGAGGCCACGCCCACCCCGCCCCGCGGCCGGGGGCAGCACTGCCTGGCGCAGCGTGTACCAGCTCTCGGGGACTAGAAGGCGGCGGGGGCGTGGTCGGCGCGCCCGGCCCCGCCCACCAGGAGGCCCCGCCCACTCCGCCCCGCGGCTGGGGGCAGCACTGCCTGGCGCATCGTGTACGAGCTCTCGGGGACTAGAAGGGCGGCGGGGGCGTGGTCAGCGCGCCAGGCCCCGCCCACCCCGCCTCGCGGCCGGGGGCAGCACTGCCTGGCGCAGCGTGTATGAGCTCTCCGGGTCCAGAAGGGCAGCGGGGGGCGTGGTCCTCAGTTCGGTCCGCCCACCCTCCACCCCGCCGGGGCGGGCACGCACCGGGCAGGAGCGTCAGTCCCCAGCCCGTGAGGACGCACGGCGTCCCGGGCGGGAAGTGGTCGCAGTGCCCGGCCAGGCGCACGGCAGACACGGTGTCGGAGAAGCGGGCCGGGCTGGCCAGCTTCAGCAGCGCGATGTCGTTGTGGACCGGGGAGATGCTGGCGTCCGGGGCCGTGAACACCTGCGGCGGCGCCCGGGGCCCAAGTGAGCGAGGCTGACGGAGGAGCCCGGGCTCTGACCTTCCGGGGACCCCCTCTTGCCCTGGGGTCCCGTCCGGCAGGCCAGGCTACCTGTTCAATGTCCAGCACCTGCACGTCCTCCTCATCGGAGTCCAGGTCATACTCTCCCGCCACCACCTTGTCATCCGTCCTAGAAATCGGGCCGAGGAGGGGTGCGGTGGAGAGCGCGCCCGCTGCCCCCTCCGCCCTACCGAGCCCCCGGCTGCCCGGGACTCACGTGACCATGCAGTGGGCGGCGGTGACCACCCAGTCCTCGCTGATCAGGGCGCCCCCGCAGAAGTGGATGCCATCTTTGTACTGGAGAAGCAGGAGAAGGGGGCAGCCCCTCCCACCAGGACAGCGCGCCCTGCTACCCACCACCCACACTGCGCCCCCCCCCACGCCCAGAATCCCCCTCACCTGAATGTACACCATCCAGGGCCAGGAGCCGGGGACAGCCTCCTCCCCCCCAACCACCCTGGACAGGCCGCTGACCACAGGAGGGATGGCGGGAATCCCGCAGCCTGGGGGAGGGCGCAGCGTCAGGATCCTGGCCACCCTGGAAGCCGAGCTCCGAGGACGGTGGTTCACAGGCAGCCTAAGCAGACGGCCCTGGAGACTCATCATCTCCAGTTAGCCACCAAAAACCCAGAAGTGGAGCAGTTGCTCGTGTGGTGGAGCACTAGCCTGGAGCAGAAAAGCTCAGGGACAGTACCCAGGCCCCGAGTTCAAGGCCCAGGACCAGCAAACACAAACCAAGTTTCCGAAGGGCAGGGTTTAGGGGGCCGAGCCACCAGTGTCCTGGCCCCCACACAGCCGCATCTGTCTCCTCCTCTGGAGGACGCAGACTACCTGGGCAGGCATGGGGAGTGGGGTCCCGACTGCCAGGCTTGGAGGGGATTTGGGGGACCATGGGGGTGCTGGGACCCCTGTCATCCTCCCAACGCCCCCATGCAGCCATGAGGTCTGGGAGGGCAGGAGAGGACAGGGACTCTCTGGGGCTCACCGCACGGTGCCCAGCGGAACGGGGCACAGAATGGGGCGAGGGGAACCCACCTTCCTGCCCGCCGAGGGCAGTGCCCAGGAGAGCCCAGCAGCCCAGGAGCCAGAGGCACGCCATGCTGACGCCGCCCGCGTGCGCCCGCCTGCCTGCTATATACCCCGGCAGCAGGCCGTTATCTGAGCGCTGGGGTGGAGCAGCCCTGCTGCGGGCGCGTGTCCAGTGGGCAGCGCGGGAGCCTGGGAGGGCAGCAGCTGCCGTCCGCGGCTGAGCCCGAGGCCAGGGGCTCAGGGCCACGACGGGGCCCAGCAGCAGCTCTCCACCCATCGCGGGGAGCTGCGGGCCCGCTGCCCCGGCAGGTTGAACACCCGGTGTGTTCCAGCCGTGTGGGCTGTGGGCAGAGCAGCTGGAAGGTCCGGGGGCTCGACTACTAAGCAGCTTCTCTTCTGCTGTGGGCATATGGCATCCGGGGGGACCAGCCAGGAGGGTCTCGTTATAGCACCTCAAAGCTGCTGTATCACCCCACAAATGCGGGGTGTCATCAGGATCAAGAGGTTCAGGCCCACAGGGAGCCTGGTTCGTGCTTTGGTTGGGTGGGTGGGTTGTTTCCTGGCCATTGTGGAACTGGGAGAAATTTGGGGGTGGCGTCAGATGCAGGACAGGCGCCCCCAGAGGTGCAGGGGTTGATCTCCCGTGGCGGCCTTTAATTTCCCCGCATGGTGTCTGATGCACTGGTTCTAGCTCAGGGGTTTCAGCGTCAGACAGCTGGGCGGCTTCGAGCCACTCACTGTCTCTGATCTGTTCATTTCTCTTTTCCTTTTTTGTTCTAGTCCTGGGATTTGAACTCGGGGTTTTGTGTTTGTTTATGCTCATGGCTAGTGCCTTACCACTTGAGCCAAAGTGCCACTTTTGGCTTTTTAGTAGTTAATTGGAGATTAAAGTCCCATGGACTTTGACAAGTTCCACCATCCTCAGATCTCAGCCTCCTAGGACGCTAGGATTACGGGAGTGAGCCACCCCAGCCTGGCTGTATTTGTCTTTCTCGAATTAGTTGCCTGTTCGTGGCCTTGGCTCATTTTAGATGAGCTAATGGGGCTGGAAGTATGGCCTAGTGGTAGAGTGCTCGCCTCGTATACATGAAGCCCTGGGTTCGATTCCTCAGCACCACATATATAGAAAAGGCCAGAAGTGGTGCTGTGGCTCAAGTGGTAGAGTGCTAGCCTTGAGTAAATAGAAGCCAGGGTCAGTGCTCAGGCCCTGAGTTCAAGCCCCAGGACTGGCCAAAAAAAAAAAAAAAAAAGATAAGCTAATGACAGAGAGTCGGCCACATGCATCAGGCGGGAAAGCAGGGCTCCAAGCACACTGTGGCCTGAATGAAGCCACGCTCACAGAAAGCCGGAGCTCATCCCGTCAAGCAGCTCACCAGGCCCCTCCTGGAACAGACCAGGGAACACAGGCCCCATTCAGCAAGCTGGCACTGGGGGAGGAGTGGGAGAAGTAGTTTGCCTTTGAGATCAATGTGCATGACCACCAGCTATTGTTATACTGATTTTATCTATTAGTGACACTGAGGCCAGGAGGTCTGCTCTTAAGGGGACAGTTAACAGCACTGTATACTGAGAAGACTGAGATGTGAGGACCAAGGCTCGAGGCCACTCCAGGCAGGAACGTCTGCGAGACTCTAACTTCCAGTTATTGGGCAAAAAAGCCAGAAGTGAAGCAGTGGCTCCAATGGTAGGGTGCTAGCCATGAGGGAAAAGGTCAAATGAGGGTGACAGACTCTGGGTGCCTGCAAGGGGGGGCAGAGGAGAGAGAGAAGAAAAGAAAGGAAGATGGGGGAGGGAGGGAGAAAGATGCAAAGAAGGAAGGACAGAAGAAAGGGAGAGGGAGAGAAGAATGAGAAGGAAAAGGCAACTTTTGAACAGCCGGGGCCTCCCTGGAAGAGGACGAGGCAGCTGCCAGCGCTGGCGTCCCAGGCCCCTGGAAGACCCCCGGGCCCTGCAGAAGCCAAGTCCCCGGGCCGGGGCTGGGGAGCAGGGAGAGTCGGGCGGAGGAATGAGAAGCAGCCTGGGGAAGGCGCTGCGGGGTCTGGGACAGGAGGGGCGGGGCAGAAGCGGCGGCCCCGCCCCTCCCCGCAGTCCCCGCCCCACACGGCGGCCACGCCCCTCACCCCCCGCCCCAAACTGTGGCCCCGTTTCTCGGGCCCCGCCCCATGCGGCGGCCCCGCCCCAAAGCCCCACCCTAGTGCCCCGCCCCCACGCGGCGGCCCCGCCCCCACGCGGCGGCCCCGCCCCATCTCGCTCCCTCCCCGAGTGGCCGTGGGAACCGGCAGGTGGCGCTGAGGGCCCCACCCGCGCCCTTCGGCCTTGGCCTTGGCCTTGGCCGCCGCGCCGCGGGCCCAGCGCCCTCGCTGCCCAGGCTGTGTACACATGGACGACGGCCGCGGGGCCGCGCGCCGGCTGCCGCTCTTCCCGCGAAGGCGCTGAGGGCCCGGGGCGGCGCCAGGCCAGGCCCGCACCCGGCACCCGGCACCCGGCACCCGGGAAAAGCCCCGAGAACTGCTTTTCCCTACGGATTTTCCAATCCTTCCTTTACCACAGTGCGAGCCGCGTGGTGCGCTGGGAGCGCGCGGCCCCGCCCTCGCGGGCCTAGGGGAGGGGGCGGGAGGGACGCGGGGAGGCGGGAGGGGGCCGCTGCGATGGGCAGGGCGGGGTGGGGAGCAGAGGCCTGGGCGGAGCCTGCGCTGGAGAGCCGCGGTCCGCCGAGGGACCCAGGCAGAGCAGGCGGGGAGCGCCCACAGGGGAGGCAGGCGCCGAGGACCGTCGTTTGTACTGCGTCCCTTCCCCCCCTCCCCCCCCCCCCCCCCGTCTTCCCGCTGGAGCTTGAACTCCGGGCCTGAGCGCCGCCCCTGCTGGAGCTCAACCCCCCCAGTCACATCTCCCCCTCCAGCTTGCTTTCGAGGTGCAGTTTTTGCAGCTAGAGTCCGGGGGACCTTGGTGCCCAGACTGGCTTCGGGCCACAGTCCTCAGGCCTCAGGCTCCTGAGTAGCCAGAGCCTCGCTGGAAGGTTTATTCCGCGTGTCACTATGAGCAAGGGCAACTTACCACTTAACAAGAAGGGGGGGTAAGCTAGGTGCTTGTGATCGCTGAGGATGAGAACAGGGCCCTCACCTTCCAGCCTCCCTCATGCCCAGAACCCCTCAGCTCTGCCCCCGCACCCAGCACCCAGACAGCCTCCTGGGCAAATACCCTGGCCCCCACGGGGTGGCTCTCCTCTTCCCGGGAGGGGAAAGGGCTCCAGGGGGTTGCGGAAGAGCGAGCCCCAGGCACTCGCCGTGTGTCAGGCCCGTGCACACCAAGGCGTGGCCTGGCTGAGATGAGGACCGAGCTGGTGTCAGGCACGTGGCTGTGGATAGGATGGGAACAGCTTGTCTCCAGTTTCCAGACTCTTCCTTCTGGGTGCACTGCTTAGGGGGCAAGGGAGCCCCAATCCCCTTAGCCTGTAGGCCTCATGTGCCCCACGGGGGGGAGGGGGGAGGAGTCCCCCGGGAGCCCCCCTGCAGCTGTGCGCCCTCTGAGCTCAGAGTCCCAGGCCGCTCCTCAGGTCCGGGGTGTTCCCGTGGCCTCCTTCCCGGCTTATCGGGCCATGGTCGGTGGGCGCACGACCCAGGCTGCCTGGGTGCCCGGGCCTCCTCTCCCCAACGCTGCTGCCCCTGCCAGAGGACCCCAGCAGACAGCTCGGAGGCGGCCATGGTGTGGGCTTCCCTCCCCACAGCCCTGCTGGCCAGGCTTGGGCTGACGGGCGCTGTGGCCCGGGCTCCGGCTCTGTCGGGGGCTGGGAAGGCGGCAGCCCTGGAGCTGCGGGCGGGCGGCGTGGGGAAGAACCCCAGGTCCACAGGTGTGGGCGCAGCGACTCCCCCCGTCTGCTCCCCCATGGCGGGGCCTCTGCCAACTGTTGCCCCAGGCCGCCCTGGCCCCCCCACATCCGGGCACCTAGCTCCACCCCCATTCCACCTGCCTGACGGGAAGGGACACTGCTTGTCTAGCCCAGCCCAGCGCACGTCCAACCTCAGGAATGGAAGAGGCCCTCCAGAAAAGCCAGACAACACAACCCTGCTGGGGTTTCCTGGGTTTATTGGGGCGTGGAGGGGAGCAGGGCAGGGGCGAGCCCAGGGCGGGTCTGGGGGCTCAGTTGGCCCCCATGGTCTCCTTAATCCAGCACTCGAATGCAGGGACGCGGGTGAACACAGCCGGCTTGTCGGTTTCGCACTCTCGACTGCCCCAGGACACGATGCCCACCTGGGTCCAGACGCCCCCCTTCTGGCACACCAGGGGGCCCCCAGAGTCGTCCTGCAGGGAGGGGGGAAAAGGAGCCTTTGGTGGGCAGCCCGGGCAGCCCGGCCTCTGCGCATGCCCCCAGGACGCCTCTGCCTGCCTTCTGGGTGGGTTGGGGAAGATTGCAGCAGCTGCTGTGGGTGGAAGTTTCTGGGAGCCTGGCCCACCCCGGGGAGCGTCCGTGACAGAGCTCAGGGCGGCTGAGCGCGCGCGTGGGAGCGCCGGGCAGGCGGCCTGCTTCCCTCAGCCCCGCCGGGTCATGTGATCCCTCCCGCAGGGGCCCCGGCCCCCCACCCCCGCTGGGGCAGCCGAGCCCAGGGCCGCACCATGCACGGCGAGGACCCCTCTCCTCCGGCGCAGACCATGTCGTCCGTGACCTCGTCGCCCCAGTACTCCTGACACCGCGCCGTGGACACGAGGGGCAGCACTGCCTGGCGCAGCGTGTACCCGCTCTCGGGGACTAGAAGGGCGGCGGGGGCGTGGTCAGCGCGCCAGGCCCCGCCCACCCCGCCTCGCGGCCGGGGGCAGCACTGCCTGGCGCAGCGTGTATGAGCTCTCCGGGTCCAGAAGGGCAGCGGGGGGCGTGGTCCTCAGTTCGGTCCGCCCACCCTCCACCCCGCCGGGGCGGGCACGCACCGGGCAGGAGCGTCAGTCCCCAGCCCGTGAGGACGCACGGCGTTCCGGGCGGGAAGTGGTCGCAGTGCCCGGCCAGGCGCACGGCAGACACGGTGTCGGAGAAGCGGGCCGGGCTGGCCAGCTTCAGCAGCGCGATGTCGTTGTGGACCGGGGAGATGCTGGCGTCCGGGGCCGTGAACACCTGCGGCGGCGCCCGGGGCCCAAGTGAGCGAGACTGACGGAGGAGCCCGGGCTCTGACCTTCCGGGGACCCCCTCTTGCCCTGGGGTCCCATCCGGCAGGCCAGGCTACCTGTTCAATGTCCAGCACCTGCACGTCCTCCTCATCGGAGTCCAGGTCATACTCTCCCGCCACCACCTTGTCATCCGTCCTAGAAATCGGGCCGAGGAGGGGTGCGGTGGAGAGCGCGCCCGCTGCCCCCTCCGCCCTACCGAGCCCCCGGCTGCCCGGGACTCACGTGACCATGCAGTGGGCGGCGGTGACCACCCAGTCCTCGCTGATCAGGGCGCCCCCGCAGAAGTGGATGCCATCTTTGTACTGGAGAAGCAGGAGAAGGGGGCAGCCCCTCCCACCAGGACAGCGCGCCCTGCTACCCACCACCCACACTGCGCCCCCCCCACGCCCAGAATCCCCCTCACCTGAATGTACACCATCCAGGGCCAGGAGCCGGGGACAGCCTCCTCCCCCCCAACCACCCTGGACAGGCCGCTGACCACAGGAGGGATGGCGGGAATCCCGCAGCCTGGGGGAGGGCGCAGCGTCAGGATCCTGGCCACCCTGGAAGCCGAGCTCCGAGGACGGTGGTTCACAGGCAGCCTAAGCAGACGGCCCTGGAGACTCATCATCTCCAGTTAGCCACCAAAAACCCAGAAGTGGAGCAGTTGCTCGTGTGGTGGAGCACTAGCCTGGAGCAGAAAAGCTCAGGGACAGTACCCAGGCCCCGAGTTCAAGGCCCAGGACCAGCAAACACAAACCAAGTTTCCGAAGGGCAGGGTTTAGGGGGCCGAGCCACCAGTGTCCTGGCCCCCACACAGCCGCATCTGTCTCCTCCTCTGGAGGACGCAGACTACCTGGGCAGGCATGGGGAGTGGGGTCCCGACTGCCAGGCTTGGAGGGGATTTGGGGGACCATGGGGGTGCTGGGACCCCTGTCATCCTCCCAACGCCCCCATGCAGCCATGAGGTCTGGGAGGGCAGGAGAGGACAGGGACTCTCTGGGGCTCACCGCACGGTGCCCAGCGGAACGGGGCACAGAATGGGGCGAGGGGAACCCACCTTCCTGCCCGCCGAGGGCAGTGCCCAGGAGAGCCCAGCAGCCCAGGAGCCAGAGGCACGCCATGCTGACGCCGCCCGCGTGCGCCCGCCTGCCTGCTATATACCCCGGCAGCAGGCCGTTATCTGAGCGCTGGGGTGGAGCAGCCCTGCTGCGGGCGCGTGTCCAGTGGGCAGCGCGGGAGCCTGGGAGGGCAGCAGCTGCCGTCCGCGGCTGAGCCCGAGGCCAGGGGCTCAGGGCCACGACGGGGCCCAGCAGCAGCTCTCCACCCATCGCGGGGAGCTGCGGGCCCGCTGCCCCGGCAGGTTGAACACCCGGTGTGTTCCAGCCGTGTGGGCTGTGGGCAGAGCAGCTGGAAGGTCCGGGGGCTCGACTACTAAGCAGCTTCTCTTCTGCTGTGGGCATATGGCATCCGGGGGGACCAGCCAGGAGGGTCTCGTTATAGCACCTCAAAGCTGCTGTATCACCCCACAAATGCGGGGGTGTCATCAGGATCAAGAGGTTCAGGCCCACAGGGAGCCTGGTTCGTGCTTTGGTTGGGTGGGTGGGTTGTTTCCTGGCCATTGTGGAACTGGGAGAAATTTGGGGGTGGCGTCAGATGCAGGACAGGCGCCCCAGAGGTGCAGGGGTTGATCTCCCGTGGCGGCCTTTAATTTCCCCGCATGGTGTCTGATGCACTGGTTCTAGCTCAGGGGTTTCAGCGTCAGACAGCTGGGCGGCTTCGAGCCACTCACTGTCTCTGATCTGTTCATTTCTCTTTTCCTTTTTTGTTCTAGTCCTGGGATTTGAACTCGGGGTTTTGTGTTTGTTTATGCTCATGGCTAGTGCCTTACCACTTGAGCCAAAGTGCCACTTTTGGCTTTTTAGTAGTTAATTGGAGATTAAAGTCCCATGGACTTTGACAAGTTCCACCATCCTCAGATCTCAGCCTCCTAGGACGCTAGGATTACGGGAGTGAGCCACCCCAGCCTGGCTGTATTTGTCTTTCTCGAATTAGTTGCCTGTTCGTGGCCTTGGCTCATTTTAGAAGATGAGCTAATGGGGCTGGAAGTATGGCCTAGTGGTAGAGTGCTCGCCTCGTATACATGAAGCCCTGGGTTCGATTCCTCAGCACCACATATATAGAAAAGGCCAGAAGTGGTGCTGTGGCTCAAGTGGTAGAGTGCTAGCCTTGAGTAAATAGAAGCCAGGGTCAGTGCTCAGGCCCTGAGTTCAAGCCCCAGGACTGGCCAAAAAAAAAAAAAAAAAGATAAGCTAATGACAGAGAGTCGGCCACATGCATCAGGCGGGAAAGCAGGGCTCCAAGCACACTGTGGCCTGAATGAAGCCACGCTCACAGAAAGCCGGAGCTCATCCCGTCAAGCAGCTCACCAGGCCCCTCCTGGAACAGACCAGGGAACACAGGCCCCATTCAGCAAGCGGGCACTGGGGGAGGAGTGGGAGAAGTAGTTTGCCTTTGAGATCAATGTGCATCACCACCAGCTATTGTTATACTGATTTTATCTATTAGTGACACTGAGGCCAGGAGGTCTGCTCTTAAGGGGACAGTTAACAGCACTGTATACTGAGAAGACTGAGATGTGAGGACCAAGGCTCGAGGCCACTCCAGGCAGGAACGTCTGCGAGACTCTAACTTCCAGTTATTGGGCAAAAAAGCCAGAAGTGAAGCAGTGGCTCCAATGGTAGGGTGCTAGCCATGAGGGAAAAGGTCAAATGAGGGTGACAGACTCTGGGTGCCTGCAAGGGGGGGCAGAGGAGAGAGAGAAGAAAAGAAAGGAAGATGGGGGAGGGAGGGAGAAAGATGCAAAGAAGGAAGGACAGAAGAAAGGGAGAGGGAGAGAAGAATGAGAAGGAAAAGGCAACTTTTGAACAGCCGGGGCCTCCCTGGAAGAGGACGAGGCAGCTGCCAGCGCTGGCGTCCCAGGCCCCTGGAAGACCCCCGGGCCCTGCAGAAGCCAAGTCCCCGGGCCGGGGCTGGGGAGCAGGGAGAGTCGGGCGGAGGAATGAGAAGCAGCCTGGGGAAGGCGCTGCGGGGTCTGGGACAGGAGGGGCGGGGCAGAAGCGGCGGCCCCGCCCCTCCCTGCAGTCCCCGCCCCACACGGCGGCCACGCCCCTCATCCCCCGCCCCAAACTGTGGCCCCGTTTCTCGGGCCCCGCCCCATGCGGCGGCCCCGCCCCAAAGCCCCACCCTAGTGCCCCGCCCCCACGCGGCGGCCCCTCCCCCAAGCCCCACCCCAGGACTCCGCCCCACGCGGCGGCCCAACCCCCAAGCCCCACCCAGGGCTCCGCCCCACGCGGCGGCCCCGCCCCCACGCGGCGGCCCCGCCCCATCTCGCTCCCTCCCCGAGTGGCCGTGGGAACCGGCAGGTGGCGCTGAGGGCCCCACCCGCGCCCTTCGGCCTTGGCCTTGGCCTTGGCCGCCGCGCCGCGGGCCCAGCGCCCTCGCTGCCCAGGCTGTGTACACATGGACGACGGCCGCGGGGCCGCGCGCCGGCTGCCGCTCTTCCCGCGAAGGCGCTGAGGGCCCGGGGCGGCGCCAGGCCAGGCCCGCACCCGGCACCCGGCACCCGGCACCCGGGAAAAGCCCCGAGAACTGCTTTTCCCTACGGATTTTCCAATCCTTCCTTTACCACAGTGCGAGCCGCGTGGTGCGCTGGGAGCGCGCGGCCCCGCCCTCGCGGGCCTAGGGGAGGGGGCGGGAGGGACGCGGGGAGGCGGCAGGGGGCCGCTGCGATGGGCAGGGCGGGGTGGGGAGCAGAGGCCTGGGCGGAGCCTGCGCTGGAGAGCCGCGGTCCGCCGAGGGACCCAGGCAGAGCAGGCGGGGAGCGCCCACAGGGGAGGCAGGCGCCGAGGACCGTCGTTTGTACTGCGTCCCTCCCCCCCACCCCCCCCCGTCTTCCCGCTGGAGCTTGAACTCCGGGCCTGAGCGCCGCCCCTGCTGGAGCTCAACCCCCCCAGTCACATCTCCCCCTCCAGCTTGCTTTCGAGGTGCAGTTTTTGCAGCTAGAGTCCGGGGGACCTTGGTGCCCAGACTGGCTTCGGGCCACAGTCCTCAGGCCTCAGGCTCCTGAGTAGCCAGAGCCTCGCTGGAAGGTTTATTCCGCGTGTCACTATGAGCAACTTACCACTTAACAAGAAGGGGGGGTAAGCTAGGTGCTTGTGATCGCTGAGGATGAGAACAGGGCCCTCACCTTCCAGCCTCCCTCATGCCCAGAACCCCTCAGCTCTGCCCCCGCACCCAGCACCCAGACAGCCTCCTGGGCAAATACCCTAGCCCCCACGGGGTGGCTCTCCTCTTCCCGGGAGGGGAAAGGGCTCCAGGGGGTTGCGGGAGAGCGAGCCCCAGGCACTCGCCGTGTGTCAGGCCCGTGCACACCAAGGCGTGGCCTGGCTGAGATGAGGACCGAGCTGGTGTCAGGCACGTGGCTGTGGATAGGATGGGAACAGCTTGTCTCCAGTTTCCAGACTCTTCCTTCTGGGTGCACTGCTTAGGGGGCAAGGGAGCCCCAATCCCCTTAGCCTGTAGGCCTCATGTGCCCCACGGGGGGGAGGGGGGAGGAGTCCCCCGGGAGCCCCCCTGCAGCTGTGCGCCCTCTGAGCTCAGAGTCCCAGGCCGCTCCTCAGGTCCGGGGTGTTCCCGTGGCCTCCTTCCCGGCTTATCGGGCCATGGTCGGTGGGCGCACGACCCAGGCTGCCTGGGTGCCCGGGCCTCCTCTCCCAACGCTGCTGCCCCTGCCAGAGGACCCCAGCAGACAGCTCGGAGGCGGCCATGGTGTGGGCTTCCCTCCCCACAGCCCTGCTGGCCAGGCTTGGGCTGACGGGGCGCTGTGGCCCGGGCTCCGGCTCTGTCGGGGGCTGGGAAGGCGGCAGCCCTGGAGCTGCGGGCGGGCGGCGTGGGGAAGAACCCCAGGTCCACAGGTGTGGGCGCAGCGACTCCCCCCGTCTGCTCCCCCATGGCGGGGCCTCTGCCAACTGTTGCCCCAGGCCGCCCTGGCCCCCCCACATCCGGGCACCTAGCTCCACCCCCATTCCACCTGCCTGACGGGAAGAGACACTGCTTGTCTAGCCCAGCCCAGCGCACGTCCAACCTCAGGAATGGAAGAGGCCCTCCAGAAAAGCCAGACAACACAACCCTGCTGGGGTTTCCTGGGTTTATTGGGGCGTGGAGGGGAGCAGGGCAGGGGCGAGCCCAGGGCGGGTCTGGGGGCTCAGTTGGCCCCCATGGTCTCCTTAATCCAGCACTCGAATGCAGGGACGCGGGTGAACACAGCCGGCTTGTCGGTTTCGCACTCTCGACTGCCCCAGGACACGATGCCCACCTGGGTCCAGACGCCCCCCTTCTGGCACACCAGGGGGCCCCCAGAGTCGTTCTGTAGGGAAAAGAAAAGGAGCCTTTGGTGTGCAGCCCGGGCAGCCCGGCCTCTGCGCATGCCCCCAGGACGCCTCTGCCTGCCTTCTGGGTGGGTTGGGGAAGATTGCAGCAGCTGCTGTGGGTGGAAGTTTCTGGGAGCCTGGCCACCCCGGGGAGCGTCCGTGACAGAGCTCAGGGCGGCTGAGCGCACGCGTGGGAGCGCCGGGCAGGCGGCCCGCTCAGCCCCGCCGGGTCATGTGATCCCTCCCGCAGGGGCCCCGGCCCCCCACCACCGCTGGGGCAGCGGTGTTCGGGAGGGGGGGGGCAGTGTGGGCCGAGCCCAGGGGTCGCACTATGCAGGGGGCGGTCCCGCTTCCTCCGGCGCAGATCATTTCGCCCGTGACATCGTCGCCCCAGTACGTCTTGCAGTCCGCCTTGGACACGAGGGGCAGCACTGCCTGTCGCAGCGTGGGCGAGTTCTCCGTGTCTAGAAGGGCAGCGGGGGCGTGGTCAACGCGCCAGGCCCCGCCCATCCAGGAGGCCCCGCCCACCCCACCTCGCCCCCGGGGGCTCGCTCAGGCCCCAGGCTGCTACGACGCCCGGCCCCGCCCATCCAGGAGGCTCCGCCCCGGCCCCCGACCGCGAGCGCGCTGCTCACGGTGGCCTTGCGTCCTCCAGCCCCAGCCCGTGATGACGCCCGGCCCCTCCAGGCCCCGCCCAGCCAGGAGGCTCCGCCCACCCGCCCCGCCCCGCCCCGCCCCCGGGAGCGCTCAGGCCCCGCCCAGCCCGGAGGCTCCGCCCACCCGCCCCGCCCCCGCCCCCGCCCCCGGGCGCGCTCAGGCCCCGCCCGGCCCGGAGGCTCCGCCCACCCAGCCCCGCCCCGCCCCCGCCCCCGCCCCCGGGCGCGATGCTCACGGTTGCCCTGCGTCCGGCCCCAGCCCGTGATGACGCACGGCGTCCCGGGCGGGAAGTGGTCGCAGTGCCCGGCCAGGCGCAGCGGAGACACGGTGTCGGAGAGGCGGGCCGGGGTGGCCAGCTTCAGCAGCGCGATGTCGTTGTGGATCGGGATGACGCAGGCGCCGCGGGGCGTGAATTTCTGCGAAGGAGAACGGTGTCCCGGGAGGCCACGGAGGACGTCGGGGCCGTGTTCCCCCCCCCCCGCGTCCCTCCCGCCCTGCGGGCCGGGGTACCTCTGCAACCCGCAACACCTGGACGTCCTCCTCGTCGGAATCCAGGCTAAACTCCCCCAACACCACCTTGTCCACCGGCCTGGGCACGGAGGGAGACACGGAGCGGTGCGATGGAGAGCGCGGAGCGCGCCCGCTCCCCTCCTCCGCCCCGCGGAGGCCCCGGGCCGCCCGGCCTTACTCGAGCAAACAGTGGGCGGCGGTGAGCACCCAGTCCTCGCTGATGAGCGTGCCCCCGCAGAAGTGGTAGCCGCTCTCGTACTGGGGAGGCAGAGGGCACCGTCACAACCCCCCCAGGACAGGCCCCACGCTGACCCCGCCCCCCTGCGCCCCCCTGCGCCCCGCATCCCCGCCCTCACCTGCAGGGACACCTGCCAGGGCCAGGAGCCGGGGACAGCCTCCTCCCCACCGGCCACCCTGGACCGGCCGCTGACCTCTGGAGGGAGGTCGGAGATGTCGCAGCCTGGGGGAGCAAGGAGGTGAAGGCCAAGGCGGGCACCGGGGACCCCGCCGGGTCTCACCGCCTCCACCCTTTGGGGAGCTTAGCTGGCTCCTCCCTCCTCTTCTCTGAAAAGTCAGCCCTGTCTCCCCCCCCCCCCCCAAAGAAAAACCTGGTATGGGACAGATGCATTCTGGGATTTCATCAAGACACAGGTCCGAGGACTCAGATTCTTGCGTCCAGCTCAGCTTCCCTTCCATAAAAAACAAACATGGAGACGGTGAGGTGCTCAGCAGCACCCCATGGCTGCCTGGCTTAGCCACGCAGCTCGGTCTGTTTCCCCATCAGCACAGGGGGCGCAGGGGCCGCCCTCTCAGAGTAGACATGAGCCGTGACCAAGGAGCAAGGGGCTTGCTCCGTTCCAGGACGGGGCAGGCGCTAAGCAAACAGAGCTTTGAAAGGACAAGTTTGTAGCCAGACACCAGAGGCTCACACCTGTAATCCTAGCTACTCAGGAGGCTGAGATCTGAAGATCATGGTTCAAAGCCAGCCTGGGCAGCAAAGACTGTGAATCTCTTATCTCCAATTACACACACACACACACACACACACACACACACACACTCCAGCACGTTTCCAAAGGACAGGAGTTGAAGCAGTCAAACTGCCGCTGTCCCCTCCGTCTTGCCCCTGTCCCCCACACAGCCGCATCTGTCTCCTCCTCTGGAGGACGCAGACTACCTGGGCCGGTGTGGGGAGTGGGGTCCCGGCTGCCAGGCTCGGAGGGGATTGGGGGGCCATGGGGGAGCTGGGACCCCTGTCATCCTCCCAACGCCCCCATGCAGCCATGAGGCCTGGGAGGGCAGGAGAGGACAGGGACTCTCTGGGGCTCACCGCACGGTGCCCAGCAGAACGGGGCGCAGAATGCGGCGAGGGGAACCAACCTTCCTGCCCGCCGAGGGCAGTGCCCAGGAGAGCCCAGCAGCCCAGGAGCCAGAGGCACGCCATGCTGACGCCGCCCGCGTGCGCCCGCCTGCCTGCTATATACCCCGGCAGCAGGCCGTTATCTGAGCGCTGGGGTGGAGCAGCCCTGCTGCGGGCGCGTGTCCAGTGGGCAGCGCGGGAGCCTGGGAGGGCAGCAGCTGCCGTCCTCGGCTGAGCCCGAGGCCAGGGGCTCAGGGCTATGACGGGGCCCAGCAGCAGCTCTCCACCCATGGCAGGGAGCTGCGGGCCCGCTGCCCGGGCAGGTTGAGTCTCGAGGCTCAGATTGGAGCCCCAGCCCTAGTGGCTGTGGTCTGGAGGACCCTGGACAAATAGCAGAGGTTAGTGTCTTCCAGAAGCCCTGGACTGCTGGAGGACCAGGCCTTCCCTCCGTGTTTCAGTCCAAGAAGCTCCAAGAGGACTGTGCTCAGGTGTGTCTAGCCTGAGGGCTGTGGGCAGAGCAGCTCCAAGGGCCACGTGCTCCTGTACTAAGCAGTTTCCCTTCCCCTATGGGCCCCAAGGTGGCGCGTGGACCTGCCAGGGCCGTCTTGTTCTCTCTCCTCATCATTGTTATATCACCCCACAATTGCTGGTTGCTTCTGGATCAAGTGATTGCAGGGCGCAGGGAAACCTGGGGCCTGCAGTGGTTGATAATCGCGTGGATGGGTTCCTGACAAATGTGGAACTGGGAGAGATTTGGGGGTTGAGGTTGTCAGATGCAGGGTGAGGGCCACCAGCGGTGCCGGGGTTGATCTCCCATGCCTGTTTCTCATTTCCCCGCATGGTGACTGATGCGCTGGTTCTAGCCCAGGTTTCAGAGTCAGACAGCTGGCCCACTCACCTTTTCTGATCTGCTTCTTTTTTCTTTTGTTCCAGACCTGGGACTTGCACTTGGCAATTGGACACTAAACACTGTCTCTATGCTTTTTTTTTTTTTTTTTTTTGGCCAGCCCTGGGGCTTGGACTCAGGGCCTGAGCACTGTTCCTGGCTTCTTTTTTGCTCAAGGCTAGCACTCTGCCACTTGAGCCACAGCGCCACTTCTGGCCATTTTCTGTATATGTGGTGCTGGGGAATCGAACCCAGGGCCTCATGTATATGAGGCAGGCACTCTTGCCACTAGGCCATATCCCCAGCCCCTTGTTTTCTTTTGCTTAAGGCTAGCACTCTACTACTTGAGCCACAGCCCCACGTGTGGCTTTTTGGTAGTTAATTAAAGATAAGAGTCTCATGGACTTTCCTACCCTTGCTGGCTTCGAACCCCAGTCCTCAGATCTCAGCCTCCCGATTCCCTAGTATTAAAGGCGTGAGCCACCACAGCCTGGCTGTATTTGTCTTTCTCGAATTAGTTGCCTGCTCGTGGCCTTGGCGCATTTTAGAAGATGAGCTAATGACAGAGAGTCGGCCACATGCATCAGGCGGGAAAGCAGGGCTCCAAGCACACTGTGGCCTGAATGAAGCCACGCTCACAGAAAGCCGGAGCTCATCCCGTCAAGCAGCTCACCAGGCCCCTCCTGGAACAGACCAGGGAACACAGGCCCCATTCAGCAAGCTGGCACTGGGGGAGATCACATATAAGCCAGGCTCTGTTCACTCATGCCTGTAACCCTAGCTACTCAGGAGATTGAGATCTGAGTGTCACGGTTCAAAGCCAGCCCAGGCAGGAAAGTCCAGGAGACTCCTATCTCCAATTAGTCACCAGAAAACCAGAAATGACATTGTGGTTAAAGTGGTAGAGTGCTGGCCTTGGAGGGAAAAAAGCTCAGACAATGCCCCCACCCTGAATCCAAGCCCCAAGACCAACCAACCAACAAATAAGCAAATAAGTACAATAAAAGCAATAAAAATAAAAGATCAAATATATACTACCACCAGCTATGAAGCTATATTTTAAAATGTTTTACTGTAGAGGTGATGTACTGAGTGTTTGTTACACAAGTCAAGTAATGATTACCTTTCTTTTTGGACAATATCACCGCTTCCCTCACTCTCAGTTATAATAATTTATTTATTATCATGGGCACAAGGCCAGAAGGTCTAGCACTGTGTACTGAGGAGACTGAGATGTGAGGACCGAGCTCTGAAGCCAGCCAGGGCAGGAATGTGGGAGAGATTCCTATTTCCAATGAACCGGCAAAAAATTCCAGAAGTGAAGCAAGCTGTGGTTCAATTGGTTGAACCTTCAGAGAAACAGCCAAGTGAGGGCAGGAGGCTCTAGATACCTGCAAGCGACGGGGGGGAGGGGGGGGGAGGAAGTAGTGAGGAGAGAATAAGGGAGAAAGAAGGAAAAAGAAAGGAAGGAAAGGAGGGAGGGAAAGAAGGAGGGAGGGAGGGAAAGAAGGGGGAAGGAAGGGGAGGGAGGGAGGAAGGAAGAAAGGAAGGAAGGGAGGGAGGGAGGGAGGGAGGGAGGGAGGGAGGGAGGGAGGGAGGAAGGAAGGATGGGAGGGAGGGAGGAAGGGAGGGAGGGACGTAGGGCACCTTTGCAGTGAGGACTGGCGCCTCAGGCCTCCTCCCAGCCCCCGGTGGCCCTGGGGGAGCGAGGGGCTGGGGCGGGCCTGCAGGGTCTGTTAGGGAGGGGCAGGCGCACAGGCGATGCCCCCCCCCGCCCCTCCCTGATGGGGCCCTGGGAACCCCCAGCTGGCTGCCTGCACCGAGGACCCCCAGTCCTCCTGCCCAAGGCTGGGGCCTGTGGGAACCCGCCCAGCTGCAGCGGGGTGCTCCTCTCCCCCCGCCCGGGGGCCAGGGAGGGGACCCAGCACTGCGCCCCAGTCCAACCTCATAGGAAGGGGCTTTGAACCAGAGTCCTCAGAGCTCAGTTACAGCTCTGGTTACGCGAATGAGCCAACAGCACCCAGCGAAGTCATGGTGCTTGCTTGGTGGGTTGTTTTTCGGTCATGGGGCTTGAACTCAGGGCCCAGATGCTGCCCCTGAGCTCTTTTGCTCAAAGCTGGTGTTTTACCACTGGGAGCCACAACTTTTTATGTGCTTTTTTAAAAGTATATTATTATTATTATTATTAAGGCATCGTGCCGAGCGGTTAGCGTTTTGTAATTCAGGTAGTTTCTTTCCTTGGGAATGTCACCCTGCCCTCCCTTCCCTCGTCCGCCCCTCCCATCCCGACTACCAGTCGCCCAGCTCCTTTTCCACAGAGTTCACAGTGAATCCCGTGGCTGCATTTCTTCACCCTCCCCCCCTTCCTTTCTGCACCCCCCTTCGCTCCCCGCTAAGAAACAGGAGACGTCCCCCCAACACCACCACCACCGACAGCACAGATGACCCAGGTGCCCAGTCCCTGGAGTTGGTTCACAGGTTCGGGAGAGCTACACCTCTGGGTCTCCGCCGCTGTGTGCCTCAGTCTGCGGGCGAATGCCGAGTCGTGTGCGGATTAGGGGCCCCGTGGTAGTGTCCACCCGACTCTGAGAGGACACGCGCACCCCGGTCTCCCTGAGCTTGCTCTAGGGCCATCCATTTCCCTGCACATGACATAAGCTGAGCCTTTCTAGTGGAAGAGCGGAACTCCATTGTGCATGTGTTTCCACAAGCCCCGCCGCCCTGTGCTGCTCGCCGGGGCTGCTTCCCACCCCGGAGCCTTTCATGCAGCCCTGGTTCCCCTCCGGTGGCTTCGCTCCAGCGCCTGGCCGGGCCTCACAGCGCCTCTAGTGGAGAAGCGGAGAACAACAGTCCTGCTGGGGACCTCACCCAGTGTGCTTCTCCTGGGCGCGGTGTCCGCATCTGTCGCCAGCACCTCTGCCCTCCTCACCGGGGGCCACTGTGCGTCTGACCACAGCAGAGAAAGGAGCCTGGGCCGCCACTGCCTGCCTGCACAGCCCCCACGCGGTCTCGTTTCAGGGCGCTTCCACGATGGCATGAATCTGTTCCCCGTGTCAACTTGGGGTGTGGTCTCAGAGCTCCGTGTTATAGGGAACTTCCACCCCATAGGAAGGCACAGCCATCCCCTGGCTCATCATGAGGGCCTGGGCGACGCTTTGCTTTGAGTTCAACCCCATTTCTATAGAGAATCCTGCGGCCCACCTTCGTGATCCTGAGCCAACACCAGGATAAGTTCGGGGGCTTCTAGCCACCAGCCACCCCGCAGTGGGAGTGCCTTTCCCCTGTGGCTCTAGGAAGGCATGTCTCCCACCGGTCCCTGGCGAGGACTGCAGGGGGCGAGCCCCGGGCCTGGCCCAGCCCGGCCCCCCATTCCCTGGGGGCGCTGGGTGTTGCCAGTGTTTGCAGATGGCGGCGTGGCCAGGCAGCTGCTCTCTTCCCAGGGGCTGAGGTGTTTTAGGCCTGGCAGCCACTTATCTCCCAAGGTCCCCAGGGAACAGGGAGGGTGGCTGTTTGGCCTTTCTGGTTGGCTAGAGCCAGAAGGAATGGGTAGGGTTTGGGGGACACCGGGGGACATAAAATGGGTCCCAGAGCAGGCAGGTGGTACCTTCCCCGGACCACAGCACGATGGCGTTCCTGTGGCTTCTGTCCTGCTTCGCCCTTGTGGGGGCTGCTGTTGGTGAGTGTTGGGGTCCGGGAGGAGGCTGGGTCCTTGTGACCCTGAAAGCCCTGCCTCGCCAGAGGAGCCGGGGGGCCCTGTCCTGAGTGGGAGCTGAGCCCCTTTTCCGGACCCCTGGGGCATCACCTGCCACAGGCAACCTCGGGACAGGAGGCCTTCTAGGGCTTTCTGAGCCCGCAGGCCCTGCTCTGAGAATGGAAAACCAGGGGTGGCTGAGGTTGGGAACTGTGGGCAGCGTAAGGGGGTGTGGGGCCCCCAATATCTCCATCCAGGACTGTGTGAGTGTGCGGACCACCGGCTAAGCATTTTGTGTTCTATTTTTTTAAAAGAAGGAAAGAAGCCGCGTGCCAGTGGCTCACACCTCTAATCCTGGCTACGCTGGAGGCTGAGATCTGAGGATTGCGGTTCAAAGTCAGCCTAGGCAGAAAAGCCCCCGTGAGACTCTTATCTCCAATTAACCCCTCAAAAGCCAGAAGTGGAGCTGTGGCTCAAAGCATTAGAGCACTAGCCTTGAGCAAAACAACTCAGGGAGGCTGGGAACGTGGCCTAGTGGCAGAGTGCTTGCCTAGCATGCGTGAAGCCCTGGGTTCGATTCCTCAGCACCATATAAACAGAAAAAGCCAGAAGTGGCGCCATGGCTCAAGCGGTAGAGTGCTAGCCTTGAGCAAAAGAAGCCCAGGACAGTGCCCAGCCCTGAGTTCAAGCTCCAGGACTGGCACACACACACACAAAAAGAACTCAGGGACAGTGGCCAGACCCTGAGTGCAAACCCCATGACCAAGAAAGAAAGAAAGGAGAGAGAGAGAAAGAAAGAACCAAATACATGGAAGATTCTATCTACAAATCCACCCTCAAGATTCAGCTTCTTTTATTTTTTCAGATTTGCTTCAAATTTCCCTCCCTCCCTCTTTCTCTTCCTTCCTCCTGGCTTTATCGTTGCTTTGTTTTGAGACATGGTCTGTCTATGGGGCTCTGGCTGGGAATTCTGGGTTCAAGTCTTCCTCCAGTGCCAGCCTCCGGAGTACCCAGAACTGCAGGCCATGCCGCGCCCCTGCTTGGGTACTTCTTAAAACACGAACCAAGTTCAGCCCGCGCTTCCCTTCGCTCTGCCCCCTCCCTGCTCTGAGCTCATTTCCGCTCCACACGAGCATGCCCCACGGTTCTGCCCCGCACGCCGAGGGCTTTACAGGGGTCATGAGCAGCACCCCCTCTGCCTGCCGCTCCCCAAGGTCTGTCCAGTCATTGCATCTTACTAGAGCTCTCCGCGTGCTTGAGTGTGCTCTGTAGCGTGATTACACCACTATTCTTTTTTGCGATTATGGAAATAATGATCGATTTGGCAACACCAGTCCCAGTGAAGAGCCTGGAGCAGAGGAGAGGGACCCGGGAAGGGGCGGGACGCCCCCCTCACCCCCTCACCCCCCTGAACTGAGGAGCGCCTGCTGAGCCAGCCAGTGTCCTGGGCATGCGCAGTTCACCTGCCGGGGTTCACTGTTGGTTTTAATGCTGTGAAATCAGAGTCTGGTGTTTTATTAAATGAACAGGAAACCAAGACTTGACACCCCAGATCTTTCCTAACGGGGGATCTGTCAAAGAAGTGGCAAGCCCAGAAGCTGACTCGTGGGTTTGCTGCTCCTCCTTGCCAGGGCAGGCCTGGGGGCAGGGGGAAGCCAGGAGAAGTTTCTAGAAGAAGTGGCACAGCCATGCCCCTAGGGTGCTGAGCAAGTCAGAGGCAGAACCAGGCATTTCTCATGAGTCACAGTAGCCATCCTTCACCCCAATTCCCCCACCCAGGCTGCGGGGTCCCCGCCATCCACCCCGTGCTCAGCGGCCTGGCCAGGATCGTCAACGGGGAGGACGCTGTCCCCGGCTCCTGGCCCTGGCAGGTGTCCCTGCAGGTGAGGGCGGATGCCGGGCGGTGGGGTGGGGGTGGGGGGGCGGCCTGGGCGCTGTCCTGGGGGAATTGTGACCGCCCCCTCCCTCCCCAGCACGCAAACGGCTTCCACTTCTGCGGGGGCTCCCTGATCAGCGAGGACTGGGTGGTCACCGCCGCCCACTGCGGGGTCAGGTGAGTCCCGGGCGGCCCGGGGGCCCCATCAGGCCCCGTGGGGGGGTGGGGGGCCCACGCCCCTCCTCACCCCTGCCCGTCTCAATGCCAGGACGTCCGACCTCGTGGTGGCCGGGGAATTTGACCAGGGCTCCGACGAGGAGGACATCCAGGTGCTGAAGATCGCAAAGGTATTCAGGCCGGGGTTGGGGGGCCCCAGGGGCGCTGGGGCGGGCCTCCCACTGCTCTCTTGGCTCCTGGGGTCAGTTTATCTGAACACGCAGAGCCCCGGTTCTTTCCTGTACCCGCGACCCACAGGTTTTCAAGAACCCCAAGTTCAACTTACTCACCGTCCGCGACGACATCGCGCTGCTGAAGCTGGCCACGCCCGCGCGCTTCTCCGACGCGGTGTCCGCCGTGTGCCTGCCCCGCGCCGACGCCGACTTCCCCGCGGGCACCGAGTGCGTCACCACGGGCTGGGGGAAGACCGCGCACAGCGGTGAGCCCCCCTAAACCCAAGACGGGCACGCTGGCCGGGCCTGGAACCCCAACACCCGAGGGGCAGAGGCAGGAAGAGCGCACGGTCCAGGCCAGGCAAAAACGCCCAAAGGTCCGGGAGTAACTGGGTGGCACACGCGCTTGTCCACCCCCTGATCCGGACGTGCAGGGCGCCATGGCTGTGCCGGGGACGCAGCAGCTCTTCCAGCACCATGTGGCACTTGCTGCCCACTTGCTGGCCATTCGGTGCCCCAGCTCCAATTTAGAAGGAAGGGAGGGAGGGAGGGAGGGAGGGAGGGAGGGAGGGAGGGATGCCAGGCAGGGAGGGAGGGATGCCAGGCAGGCAGGCAGGCAGGGAGGGAGGGAGGAAGGGAGGGAGGGAGGGAGGGAGGGAGGGAGGGAGGGAGGGAGGGAGGGAGGGAGGGAGGGAGGGAGATGAGAGTGAATAAGGACCGAAGCGCAGCAGGAAGGCCTACCAGCGGCAGTGATGACAGTGGGGGTCTCTCCAACTCCGGGGGGACCAAGGAGTCTCAATCCTCTAGGTCCAGGGCTCCATCTGATTCCAAGTGGGGACCCAGCTCACCCTCTTGCACCTCATTTTAGGGAACAGTTTTCTGGAGAGGGAGGGGGCAGGAGGGAGGAGGGGGGCTGGTCTCTACTGCCCCAGGCCCAGGGCTGATGTGTGCCCCGCCCCGGGTGGAACCCCACAGTGGGGTGTCCCAGGGCATGGCCTGATCTCTGCTCCACGAGTAGACAGAACATGAGGAGCCTGACCCTGTCTTGTGTCCCCGCAGCCAGCAAGACCCCCGAGAGGCTGCAGCAGGCCACGCTGCCCCTCCTGTCCACCGCCGAGTGCAAGAAGTTCTGGGGCTTCAAGATCAAGGACTCGATGGTCTGCGCAGGCGCCAGCGGCGTCTCCTCCTGCATGGTATGCCACGGCCCCGCCGCCCCCCACGGCTGGCCCTTCCCCAGCCAGCCCTGGGGGGGCCTGGGCGCCCCGTGCCCATGGCGCCTGCCCCTCGCGCCTCCCCCCCCCAGCCGGGGAAGCCCGCCAGCTCCCTCCCCTCCTCCCTCCCTCCCTCCTCCCTCCGGGGTGGACGGCAGGGCCGGGGTGGGTCCTGACAGGCCCCCCTCTCCCCGCAGGGCGACTCGGGGGGCCCCCTGGTGTGCCAACAGGACGGGGCGTGGACCCTGGTGGGCATCGTGTCCTGGGGCAGCAACACCTGCTCCACCTCCACGCCGGCCGTGTACTCGCGGGTCACCGAGCTCATGCCCTGGGTGCGGCAGATCCTGGAGGCCAACTGAGCCCCCGGCCACCCCCACCCCAAGGAGCCCCAATAAAGTCATCTACTTAGAAACGCTTCCTGTGCTGTGCAGTTATTGCTCCCAGGCTGGCGGGGAGGGGGGGGCTGGCACCCTTTCCCAGGATGCTTAGCTTCCTGTCTCCCCACTGCTCAGGAGTTCACCCCTGAGATCAGGCTGCACCTGCTAAAGCCAACTTGATGCATGGAACTTTCTGGAAGGGCCCCCTCCCCCGTCAGTCCTCCACCACATGTTCCGCCCCCTCTACCCACCCCTCACAGCTGCAGTGGCGGCGCTGGCCGCTCTTTGAGGGATGGCAGGCTGCGGGCACCTTCATCTTAATATTCCCTTCTCATCCGTGACCCCCAGAACTTCCATCCCCAACCCCTTCCACGCATGACGCCTCCCCGCCCCCCCCTTCTCATTTAAGTGCCAGTGGTACCGCTCTTCCAGAACATGCAGGCCGAATATGTTCTCTTCATTAATCTTGAAAGCTTTGTTTCCTTTCCTTTACCAGTTTTTAAGGTCATGATTTTGTTCCCTTATCGTCCTCTAACAGTGACCCCATTCATTTCTTTTTAATGTTTTAGGATCATTAAACTGGAGGTTTAAACGGATTTTATTTCCTTCTTGTGTTTTTGTATTTTCTCTGTGCCAGTGCTGGGGCTTGAACTCAGGGCCTGGGAACTGTTCCTGAGCTTTTTTGCTCAAGACTAAGCACCACAGCTCCACTTCTGGCTTTTTGGGGGCTAATTGGAGATTGAAGTCTCATGGACTTTTCTGCCGAGGTTGGCTTTGAACTTGGATCTCAGCCTACTGAGTAGCTAGGATACAAGCGTAAGCCGCCCAACACCCGGCTTCTGAGCACTTTTCTTTTTTTAATCATGAAATGCTGTTGGATTTTGGCCAAGAGCCCATTTACATTCACTGAGAGGATCCATTTTCTTCCCTTATTAATTATTACACTGATTTTCTCAGACTGAGTGCTTGAACAAGTCATTCTTGGTTATCATTTTAATAGGCTACTGATTGTTTACTAGTTGGTTTTTGAAGAGCAGTTGTCACGTGTTCCATCCCTAACACTAGAAAAAGAAAAAAAAATTAAGCGTTTAGTTCTTTAATAAACTCCCAGCTCAGTGGGAGAGAACAGCTCTTAAACACATAGCGCTTCCCTGCCCCTCCAGCTGGGGCACCGCCGCTGACAGGCCGGCCCGGGATAACACTGCCACCTGGTGGCCTGCGCAAAACCTGCAGAGCCCATTTGTTCTAATTTATGGCTGTATCAAGCCAGGAAAAAAAAAAATAGGCAAAATAGGTAAATAATTTTTATAAAGCATTTACTCCAAGATATTAAAATATTATTTCTATATTTAATAAATATTTTAGCTACTTTACACACTGAAGTTTAAACTCGAGACTCATTCTTGCTAGCATGGACTCCACCATTCTGCTTTATTTTAACATGGGGTCTGGCTTCGTGCTCCGCTATCCGGGATGCTGTTCCCCCCGCCTATGCTTTCTGCATATCTGGGATGACAGGTCTGAACAACTGTGTCGAACTATCGGCTGAGATGTGGGCTCATGAACTTCCTGCTTGCTTGCTTGCTGGTGCTCTATCATCTGAACGACACCTCCAGCCTCTCTTTCTGCTGGTTATTTTGTAGGTAGGGCTTCACGGACTTTTATGATTGCCAGGATCTTAGTATCCACAGTAGTTAGAAGTATAGGCCGAGCCACTGGTGTCGAGCAAATCTGTTTTAGTTTGTCTATGTTGAAGATTTATCAGACACATGCACATCTTCTCAAATCAGCCCCTCGGTTGTTGTCCTTCATTTCTGAGAAATTGTGACCTCTATCTGAAGTGAATCATACCATTCCAGGCTGCTAATGTTAATTGGCTGTGTGGAATCATTTTCCAACCGACTTAGTTTACATTCATCTAGGTCTATATGTTTAAAGCATGACTCTTTGGGTGCAGATTTAATAGTTCAAAAGAGGATGTGTGTGATAGTGGCATTTTCTTTCAAGGCTGGGTCTCATTATGTTGGGGACCCAAAGGAGTCTCAAATCTGTGACCATGTCTTGAAACCTAGCTAATACAGTTTAATTTTAGGTCGGCCTTTTACAATTCGTGTGTGTGTGTGTGTGTGTGTGTGTGTGTCAGTTCTGGGGTTGAACTCAGGGTCTGGACACCATCCTTGAGCTCTTTTGCTAACGACTGGCACTCTACCACTTGAACCACAGCTTTATTTCCAGCTTTGTGGTGGTTAATTGGAGATAGGAGTTTAATGGACTTTCCTGCCTGGACTGGCTTCAAACCAAGCTCCTCAGATCTCAGTAGCTAGGATTACAGGTGTGAGCCACCGGTGCCCAGCTTCTAGTCATTTTCTATGTATCTTTTTTTCTTGCTCCCTTTTGGGATCAGTTGTATTTAGGGAGGCAGGGGTAGAGCCTAGCGTGCATGATAGGGTTTGGTTCCTAGAACCAAATAACAACAACAAAACGGAACTCTGAAGTCATCTCTGTACTTCTGAGATACTTTTCACTGTGGCCGCCGATTCCTGCCCTGTCTGCTGACCCGTCACTTCGTGCGTGGACCAAGGATGGCGCACTTACCTCGTGGGTTCTGACTGCAGGGTGAGGAGGCCGCATGCACAGCACAGCGCTGTCAAGGGCAGAGCCAGCAGGCAGCGCCAGCTCAGGTCTTACCTTCAGCACGCGGTGTCTCCTCCTGGTGTGATGATTAGCACCAGCTCGCGGACAGCCGCGAGCGTCCTGCCCAGGCCCACCAGGCACCTCAGGTCATGGGTCCAGTGCTGCTAATGGCCCATACCTCCAGCAGCTCCCTCACCCATTGCGGTTTCTTCAAGTGCATAGCATGTGCCCGCACCTCAATCTCTGCGGGGCAAGGGGCAGCCTCTGCGCCTGGCTGGCTCCACCCACCGCTTCCCTGCGATGCATCAACTGTGCACACCCCATGCGCCCGGGGTGGGGAGGTCCTCCCTCCTCCTCTGCCCTGCCTTATCCCAGGACCACTTCACCGATGCCTGGCTGTGTTTGGATGCTGAACAGCGGCAGGTGAAGCTTGTCTTTCTTGCTTCCCTCCTTGCCTCCATCCCGCGTTCCTCATAGCAGCTGTCTCTGCCGGGCTTTGCAGACCTTTCCAGTGATCACAAGGGTGCTGGGAAGACTTCCTGCCGGGCCCTGGAGTGGGGGGGGGGGGGCGCGGCTCCCAGGGCTTCTCTGGGTGCTCATGGCTTTGCTCCCGGGTTGGTGGAGTTCCCCGCCGGCCTCCCCAGGCCTGTGAATCGTGACAGACGCGCACACAGAAGGAGCTGAGATATTTATTTTACAAACATGGGTCTATTCTCAGAGGGCCTCCCCATTGGACTGGAGAGGTCTCTCCACAGTACATTCTTTGCAATAGAACACCATTCAGCCAGGATACATTTTACTACAATTTATTCATCATTCTCATACTGTTTTTGTGGGGGTTTTTTTTTTGTATTTACCAAAAATACTACAATATACATTGATAAACATAAAATCTCAGGTACTGGCACTTTATTCTTCTTTCTTAGAAACAGACTCCCAGGAGTGAAATCTCTGGTTTAAAGACTGTATGTTCTTCATGTTAGGAGACAGAATCACAATATTTTCCAAGGAGGCTGTTGTAGTTTACATTTCAACAGCAGCTCATGAAACAACTGTCTTCCTTTAATAGGCAAGACTAACTTAGACTAAGACCCAGTTGGCCGTGCTGTCCTGGTCAAGCGTCCCCGGTGTGGCTCCCATTCGTACACAGTCACAGTTCGCCAATGGCATTCGATGGTAAGAAGCCGGTGGGCTGCCGGGTACAGTCATTCTAATGCACGATTTAACTTCTGCTGGTGACATCAAGTCTACAGTGGCAATCTTTCAGTTGTGCAGAAATAATGGTGACATTGCTCTCTCAGTCTGGGGACATTACTAGGAAGCCATGTGTGAAGTGTGGACGGTGACAGGACAGGCAAGGGCTGAGTGACACACACACACGCAGGACCAAAGGCCTCCTTCCAACAGCAGGATTCTTTTCAACTCATTTCTAAAATGAATTATGCACATAGAAATTTAAAATGCAATATTGAGTTTCCTCAAAATAAGTTTTTCCTTTAAAATCTCTGAAATGTAACATCTGTGAGCTACATAAGCACTCTACCTTTTTTTTTTTTTTTTTGGCCAGTCCTGGGCCTTGGACTCAGGGCCTGAGCACTGTCCCTGGCTTCTTCCCGCTCAAGGCTAGCACTCTGCCACTTGAGCCACAGCGCCGCTTCTGGCCGTTTTCTGTATATGTGGTGCTGGGGAATCGAACCTAGGGCCTCGTGTATCCGAGGCAGGCACGCTTGCCACTAGGCTATATCCCCAGCCCTCTACCTTTTTTTTTTTTAAGAAGACAAATATGAAAAGAAATGGAAACTCACAAAAATATTTTTCTGGGCTACACAATATTTTGGTAAGACATGCACCTGTAAGTCAGGAACAAGGTCATGGCGCATGCGGCGATCTATCTGCACTGCACACTTGTATCTTGTAGCGTACATTGAGAAACGCAGTTCACATTGCCTCCTCCGTCAAGTTCCTCTTCCTTACCTACACTTGCATCTTAGAACGCATAAATCTTCTAGAAAAATCTTCAAACCTGGAATCAGGTCGAGTCTCCACCAAACTGTCAACTTTAGTGGAGAGGCAGCGCAGTGACGATGGTCACAGCAGCGAGCCGGAGCGAAAAGGCCCAGTGCTACCTCAAATCTGGTACCTATTTCATTTGGAATGCAGAGCAGGTTGGAAAGGTGCTGAAACTCACATTTAATATGGAAAAATCGTGTTTGATGTGCCCTCATGATTGCAAAGACGAACATTTTCAAACTCCCAGTAACTTCACATACATACATTTAAAACATGATGTGTGTTTTGCAGAATGGTCTCGCATATAAATTTCTAGGGTAGAGCCAGGTACCAGTGGCTCACATCTGCAACCCTAGCTACTTAGGAGGCTGAGATCTGAGGATCATGGTTCAAAGCCAGCCCAGGTAGGCTGTGAGACTCTTATCTCCAATAAACTACTCAAAAAAGCCGGAAGTGGCGCTGTGACTCAAGTGGTAGAATGCGCACCATGAGCAAAAGACGCTCGAAGGCAGTGTCCAGGCCCTGGGTTCAAGCCCCAGGATTGGCAAAAACATAAACTAAAATAAACGTGTAGGGTACTGTCTGTCTATGCTTGCGCTATTTCTCGGGGACTGGGTGCAGCTTGGTGGCGGAGCCCACCCAGGGACCTGGTTTCAGTCCCCAGCACTGCACAGGACAATTCCGAAAGCCACCGGATGTGCTGTGACAGGCGTCTCTCAGCCCAGAACCGCGTTCTCCACGGTCCCGGCCTCCCGACTTCCCCGTGGAGACTGCCTGCCAGCAGGAGCTCCGGCGATCCTCGGGCCCCTCCCGCGATGGGCGCTGGGGTGAGGGCCCCGGGCTGCGGCTCAGGGCCTGCCGGCCGAGTGGAGCCGCTGGTGGACGCTGAGGCGGGACTTCCGGCTGAAGGCCTTGCCGCAGTCGGCGCACTCGTAGGGCTTCTCCCCGGTGTGGATGCGCAGGTGCAGCCGCAGCGTGGACCGCTGGCTGAAGGTCTTGCCGCACTCGCTGCACTCGTACGGCTTCTCCCCGGTGTGAGTTCGCATGTGGATGATGAGCTGCGAGTTCTGGATGAAAGACTTGCCGCACTCGCTGCACTCGTAGCGCTTCTCCCCGGTGTGGATTTTCTGATGGATGATGAGGTTGGACTTCTTGAAGAAGGTCTTTGCACACTCGCTGCACTCGTAGGGCCGCTCTCCGGTGTGAATCCTCTGGTGCGTGGTGAGCTCGAACTTCTGTGCGAACGTCTTGCCGCACTCGCCGCACCCGTAGGGCTTCTTGTCCATGTGCGCCCGCTGGTGCACGATGAGGTTGGACTGGTGTGTGAAGGCCTTTCCACACTCGGGGCACTCGAAGGGCTTCTCCCCGGTGTGGATCCGCTGGTGCTTGATGAGGTTCGCCTTGTGGGAGAAGGTCTTCTGACACACGTTGCACTCGTACGGCTTCTCGCCCGTGTGGATTCTCTTATGGCTCACGAGGAGCGACTTAAACGAGAAGGCCTTGTCACAGTAGTTGCACACGAAAGGCTGAACCATGGTTTTCATTTTCTGATGCTTAAAAATCACTTCCTTAGGGCCGAGGGCTTTGGGGCTTTTGTTATACTCGGGGTAGCCCGCCGCGGCCTGGGGCTTCTCTTGCTTCAGACGGAGGAGCGGTTTTCCAAACCCGCTGCCCTCGTCGCCCTCCTTCCTTGCATAGCTTCTGTCACCGAGCGCGTCCGAACGACACGTCAGAGTCTTTTCACAGCCACTGTACTTATAGGGCACTTGTCTCAAAGAAACGTAGTCAGTGTTCAGATGAAAGGTTTTTGCAAAGAGGTGACCTCTTTCTTCGACTGGGGTTTGGTTCTTGAGAATTAGAAACTGCCTTGCCTGCTCGTCTGGGGTTTTGGGGTCCCTCTCCATCTGGTCATCGGCCTTCCACACTTCTAGGATGCAGCACAAAGAAATGCACTAGTCAGCCCCTCACCACTTCCACAAGGGAGTCTCCGCGGATGTGCTACCTCTTTGATCTAGCAGGTGACTAGCTCTCTCCCACCGCAAGCACAGCCCTGCTGACATCTTTTTCTTGGTCTTAAACTTTGAAGGACAAAAATATAAAAGGCTGTGACCAAAAAAAAAAAAAAAAGGTACAAACTGACAATGGACATAGGTAGCATTGCTAGATGACAAAGTGACCTTAAAGTGGATAAAAAACAAACAAAAACTAAAGGTGAGGGCTGAGGGCATGCGCAAGGCCCTGGGCTCAACTAAGAGGAGCAGGATGCCGAGAGACTGGCGCCTCCGGGGACGGAGGGGACTTAGAGTCTTCAGGGACCTGGAACCACACAGACTAAGGGAGTAGGCAGGGCAGACGTGAAGTGGGTGGGACTCGCGGGGGGGACCAGGGTGAGTGACTGGTGTGGGACTTGAACGGCAGACCTTCTGACCTCCGCCTCCTGAGCAGCTAAGATTATAGACACGCACCATCACACTTGGCCAGAAACTACATTCTGGAAAATATTCTGAAGACACCAACTTGCTCCTACGTGGTATCTGATATCATTTCCACAGTTTCTCCCATTTTCCTTCTTTTCATATTGTCCCTAGAAAGTTCTGGGCTGGTCATTCGAGCTACACTATCCACAGCTTTTTGTTGTTCCCATCACACCTAGTTTGACAATCACAGGATGCACGGTTCCTGCTGTCTAAGTCGCTGGTGAATAAAGAAGGCAGAACTCCACAGGCTGCATCCTCCCAGCCTCAACATGCGAAGATGGAGGGCAGCAACACGCAGTAACGCAGAAGCTCCTGTGAAGGACAGAGTGCTGACCGGCAAACAGGGAGCGACACCAAAGGCCACGCTTACCCACTGACAGCAAGTTGCTGTAGTTCTCCAACATCACGTCCATGTAGAGGATCCTCTGGGAGGGCTCCAGGCGCTCCCACTCCTCCTGGCTGAAGTCCACAGTGACATCCGTGAACGAAACCGAGCCCTGAAACGACATGTTGTCCAATCTGAGGTGGCCAACTCTTGGTGATGCAGAGAGAACACAGAAGAGCAGGCATGATAGTGCATGCCAGTAATCCCAGCACTCGAGAGGTTGAGAGTGGGGGCCTAGAGTTGTTGGGTTTTTTTTGCCAGTCCTGGGCCTTGAACTCAGGGCCTGAGCACTGTCCCTGGCTTCCTTTTGCTCAAGGCTAGCACTCTGCCACTTGAGCCACAGTGCCACTTCTGGCCGTTTTCTATATATGTGGTGCTGGGGAATTGAACCCAGGGCTTCATGTATACGAGGCAAGCACTCTTGCCACTAGGCCATATCCCCAGCCCCAGCCTAGAGTTTTTAAAATGTAGATCTTACAAGAGTCAACTGAACATACACTGGTGTGTGTGTGTGTGTGTGTGTGTGTGTGTGTATGTGTATGTGCACCAGGCCTGGGGCTGGGCACTGTCCCTGGGCTTTTATGCTCAAGGGTAGCCCTCTATCACTTGAGCCACAGCTTCACTTCTGGCTTTTTGGTAGTTAATTGGACATACGAGTTTTACAGGATGACTTCAAACCATGGTCCTCAGATCACAGCCTCCTAAATAGCTAGGATGACAAGCATGGGCCATCAGTGTCCAGCTGAGTCAATTTAACTCCCTTATTGGGTGCCACAAACACCTAACTGTTATTACAGTGCCTGCTTTGGTGACAGTCCTCAGATGCTTGTTTTTGAATTACCAATTACCCTGTTCCAGTTTATGCTAGAAGCAACTTGGTGTCATTATCATTCTTGCTCCTCTTACAGTTTTTTTTTTTTTTTTTGCCAATCCTGGAGCTTGAACTCTGGGCCTAGGCTTTTGTGCTCAAGACTAGTGTTCTACCACTTGAGTCACAGCTCCACTTCTGGCTTTTATTGTAGTTTACTGAGGACAAGAGTCTCACAGACTTTCTTTCTCTGGCTGGCTTCAAAGCTCAGTCATCAGGTCTCAGCCTCCTGAGGTGCTAGGATTACAGATGTGAGCCACTGGCGCCCGGCTCTCTTGCGAACTCTTTGTAGGCATTTCTTGTAGCTCTCTTGCCTTGAGTTCTGTCTGCCCCTTCTCATGCTGCTGTTCTTTGGAGGTTACTGTTCTATTTGAGCACACTAGATACATTCTGATTTTTTATGTTTTTTCCCTGCATGTGGAACCTCAGCTACTTGGAGGCTGAGATCTGAGGATTGAGATTCAAAGCCAGCTCAGGAAGGAAAGTCTGGGAGATTCCATCTCCAAAATAACCAGCAAAATGCTGGGCTGGAGATGTGTGGCTCAAGTGGTAGTGCTTCCCAGCCTCACTTCCTTGCCCCACGTGGCTTGCTTTGTCCCGAGCACACGCTGACATGTGTCTCTCCCTCCACACCAGGTTGCCTTGGATCAGATGAAGATATTCATTTCACTTCACAAAAGTGTGCTGAGAGCTGGCAGTGGAGCCAAGCAGAAAATACAGCGCATCCCACTCCCTCTAATTATATTCCTGTCAGACACCCAAGACTCAGCCACACTCTGACCCGCCAGATGGACCAACTGTGTCAAGCCGTATGTTTCCTTATGTTTCTTATGACCTTGCCAATGACTTCCCCAAATGAGGCTGCTGTAAGCTTGGAAAGCTAGAGCTAAACTATGACCAGAGACTTTACTCTGCCCCTCTTCTCTTGGGAGGCTTGTACAGGTGTTGAAAAATATTTAGACACAGCTAGACATGTCTAGGTTTGCTCGGTAAGTATTGTCAGACTGCTCCCAACAAGGCTGCCACCAGCAATGCATGTGTTGTTTCTTTTCTCTAATACCAGCTACTATAACTTGAGAGGGAAAAAAAATAAAGATTTGAAATACCCTAAGCCAGATGCTGGTGGCTTGTGCTTGTGATCCTCCCTTCATGGGAGGCTGACAATGGAAGTGTGTGAGACCCCTTCTCAACAGATCCTGAGTGTGCTGGTACACACCTGTCATCTCAGCTACATTTGATGGAGGCACTGAAACCGGGAGGATCGTGGTGCCTGCCCAACACCAACACCAAAGCAAAGAGTACAGAGACAAACCCCAGACTGGGAAAACATCTGACAAACACCCGTTTAATAAATAATTAGTCTCTAAATATACAAATAACTCTTGAAGCTCAAAATAATAAACAATGTAGTTAAAATGGGCAAAAGATTGTGAACAGACGCTTCACCAAAGATGATGTCTGGATGGTAAATAAAGATGCGCAACATTACAGGTTACCAGGGTCCTGTAAATCACAGATACTGCCATTCACCAATGAGAATGCACAATATACAGAAACTAATATTCTAAACAACTGCTCTTTGGCTGCTGGCATCAACCACTTATTTTCACTGTTTTCCTTAAGTCATTCATACTTCTCTACCTCATTTTTTGGATCCACATACGTTTCCACAAATGTAATATAAAAAAATAGGGAATATACAACTCACCTGGGATTTGCTCATTTTGTTCATTTCTGACGTAAAGACAGAGAACTACGAAGACAGAACTGGAACACAAAAAAAAGGAAGGCACGTTATTAAAGAGTTGCTCTGCCTCGTACCCATGGAATGTCTGTTTTAGAAATCTCTATCTACTACCTGGCAAAATAATAATTCCTAAGCTAGGCACTCGTGGTTCATGTCTATTAGACTCGCTAACAAGAGGCTGAAATCTATGGATTGCAGTTCAAAGCCAGCAAAGGCAGGAAAGTCCATGAGATTCTTATCTCCAATTAATCACCAGAAAAGGTGAAAACTGTAGTTCAAGTGAGCAAAACAGCTCAAGGATAGTGCCCAGTTCATGAGTTCAAGCTCCAGGACAACCAAAGAGAGACAGACAGAGACAGAGAGAGACAGAGACCGAGAAAGAGGGAGACAGAGACAGAAACAGAGATGGAGAGAGAGAGACAGAGACAGGGGGAGAGGGAAGAAAATGCTTCCCATTGACCCCACTGCCTTTAATTGGGTTGTCTCCTAGAACAGGACTAAGGTTGAGCCTCTCTGAAGTGACTTACTAGTACCCTTATTCTAATATAATCATTAATAGAATCAAAATAAAAGCTAACAGGTGGTTCATGCCTGTAATCCTAGCTACTCAGGAGGTCCAAAGCCAGCCAGAGCAGAAAAGTCCCCAAGAGACTGTTATCAAAAAACGGGAAGTGGGGGCTGGGGATATAGCCTAGTGGCAAGAGTGCCTGCCTCGGATACACGAGGCCCTAGGTTCGATTCCCCAGCACCACATATACAGAAAACGGCCAGAAGTGGCGCTGTGGCTCAAGTGGCAGAGTGCTAGCCTTGAGCGGGAAGAAGCCAGGGACAGTGCTCAGGCCCTGAGTCCAAGGCCCAGGACTGGCCAAAAAAAAAAACAAAAAAAAAAACAAACGGGAAGTGGCGCTGTGGCTCAAAGTGGTATAGCACTAGCCTTGAGCAAAAGAGCTCTGGGAACAGTGCCCAGGCCCTGAGTTCAAGCCCCACGACTGACAAAATATTAATAGCAATAATAATAATAATAATAATGTGAAGAATAAGTAGTAGTAGCTAACAATCTAAGAATAATGCAATTGGTTTCAAAGTTTCCAAACTTTTGAATCCTAGGGAAACCTTCCTGGCTTCTGTGCTAGACCAAACTCAAGGCTTCCTGCATGCGAGTTAAGCGCTCTGCCCCTGGCCTATACTCCCAGTCCATGGGGAAACCTTTGTAAAATCACCAAGTTCGGTTTATAGTCTTCAGGGTGCCTCGGGAGGAATAAACAGCAAATTCACCCACGAGAACATTGCAAACACACGCAAGGCAAAAACCACCAGTAAGCCAAGTCAAAAGACAAAAGGAAGACACAATCGGCTGTCGCCTACTACAAAGTAACAGCTGGCTGTCTGCCCTCGGGTCAATCACTCCCCCCACCCCCCGCCGTGGGAGCCTTTCTTTCCGCGGATACCCACACCGGAAGGAAGGACACGGGTCGGATGTGAAGACCGGGTGCGAACACTGTAGACGGAGCGGGGCTCTCGCTCCCGGGGCGTCTGGAACGACTCAGGAGCCTTCCCCCACTCCCGCCTCCCGCACCAGGATGCGGCAGGTGGCAGAGGGTGGTACCCGGGGCGTGGCCAGGTGCGGAGGCCCCGCCCCCTCCCGCCCCTCCCGCCCCTCCCGGCAGGTCCGGCCCCGCGCGCGCCCGCGGGACTTCCGGGCTCGCTCCCGCGCGGCCGCGGCGCCTCGCTGTGGGTCGCGGGCGCCTTTGCCTCGGCTGACAAAGGGAGGCCGGCAGGCCTGGCCGCCGCCCTCGCCCGCGCCGCCGCCCCCCCGGCTCTACCGCGAGGCCCAGCCCGTGGGCTCCGCCCCGAGGAGGGCCGGGGAGGCCCCCGACGTCGCCTCGATGGTCTCAGCCGAAGTTTGGGCTCCCACCCACCGGGGCAGGAATCCACGCGTCATCACCGGGGCCTCGGCCCCGGGCCACGCCAAGCCTCCTGACAGCGCCTTTTCCTACCTGGAGGGCAGAGCCTCGGCTCGTGGCTCCGTGGCTTCGGGCCACGGCGCGGGGCGGCGAAGACGTGGGGACGAGGGGTCCTGTCACCCACTCGCGGCCCGGGGTGGGGGGGGGAGGGCGGGCGCCGCTCGGCGCGCCGCACATGCGCAGATGTCTGGGCTGGCGCGCCCAGGGTCCTCGCTGCGGCGTCCTGCCGGCCGCGGAACTACATTTCCCATAAGCCTCCGAGCTGCACACTTAGGGACGCTCTGAAAAGTCTAGAGGGTGAAATGAGCGTTTTTCTAAGACAGTCTCCTAGCCTGGATTGTGTATTTCTCTCAGGAGGGGTTGTGAATTACAGTCCTTTTATTTCTCAAAAAAAAAAAAATCCGCAAGTAATCTTGTTACGAAAATATGCCCAATAAGGCAAGTATTACCTTTCCAAACGCGGATCTCTTAATTTTTTAAATGTAATTTTGTTTTTACTAAGGTGTTGGACAGAGGGTTAGCATGTCACAATTCAAATAATGCATATATTTCTCTTTTGGACAATGCAACTACTTTGCATAATTTTTAACTTTTTTCTTTAATGCTGGCCCTGAGGTTTGAATTCTGAACCTGAGCTCCTTTTTTTGCTCAAGACTTAGCTCTCTACTATTTGAGCCACAGTGTCACTTCCGGCCTTTTCTGTGTATGTGGTGCTGAGGAATCGAACCCAGAGCTTCATGCATGCTAGGCAAGCACTCTATTGCTGAGACACATTCCCAGCTCCTGTTGTTTTTCTTTCTACTAGGATTGCACAGTGCCCTTTTCTCCATCATCTACACTGAACGCTAGTGGTTGTTTGATCTTCTTCCTAGCGTGTTACAATGTTCCTTCTTTTCTAATACATTCACCTCCCACTAGCAGCGAGTCCCTTCTCTTTGCCAAGTTTTCAAAGGGTGTGTGTGTGTATACCAGTACTGGGCTTTGAATTCATGGCCAGTGCTCTCACTTTTTCACTCAAGCCTGGTGTTCTGACGCTTGACTCATACCTTTACTTTGGGCTTTTGGGGATAAAAGTCTGAATTTGTCTCCTGGGGTCGACTTTGATCTGCAATCCTCAAATCTCAGCTGCCTCCTCCTGAATAGCCAGGATTATAGGCATGAGCCAGTTGGCTTTTTTTTTTTTTTTTTTTAAATGTAGTTAAGCCTGGCCTGGAATTTGGCATTCTCCTGCCTCAACCTCCTGAGTGCTGGTATTACAGGTGTGCACTGTCATACCCAACTGCCTGTATGATTTTTGGCTACTAGAAGTGCAATAAATAAATGGAATCAGTATAGTAAATTTGTCTTTATGACTGGCTTATTTCACTTAGTATAAGGTCCTTAAGGTTCACCATGTTGTAGCTTGTGTCAGGATTTCCCTTCCTTCTGAGGCTAACATTCCCCTGTTTATTCTTTTGCTCATTGCTTCCATAAATAATAGTGTTACTATAAACTCTCTGAGTGGTGCCAGGCTTCCAGGTAAACATTATCCTTGCAGGATAATTTAGCCAAGAGTAGAAGGATCTATCTGACCTGTGGACTCATGAACAAGAGTGAATGTTTGTCATCTCAGGCCAAGGCCACTCAAGTGTGGTTTGCTATAAAGTAATAGCTGATGCAGCACTTTTTTTCTTTCTGCTGGTATTGGGACTTGAACGTGGGCTCACACTCTTGCTTGGCTTTTTCTGCTTAAGGCTGGCACTATATCACTCGAATTACACTTCCACTTCTGGTTTGTTTTGTTTTGTTTTTGCAGGTTAATTGGAGAAGAGAGTCTTAATGGAGTTTCCTGCCAGGGCTGGAAGCTGGGTTCCTCAGATCTTATAAGGCCTCTGAGTGGCTAGAATTACAGGTCTGTGCCACTAGTGCTTGCTTAATACAGTATTTTTTGAAATTGGATCTCCCTGTATAGTCTAGGCTGGCCCTGAACTCAACAATTCTACTACCTCTGCCTTTTGAGTTCTGGAAATAAGGTTGTATGCCCAGCTGCAAAATTTGTTTTCGATATTAAAATGTATTAACACAAGTCAGAAAAGTGTTATGCTTCTTCAGCATATGATGGTTATCTAAACATTACTGAGTCCAAGGGATGTGGCTCTAAGAATCAGCAGTATTAAAAAAGAAAAAGATTTGTGCCAGCACTGGTGGCTCACCCCTATAATCTTAGCTCCTCAGGAGACTGAGATCTGAGGATTTCTGTTCGATGCCAGCCTTGGAAGGAAAGTCTGTGAGACTCACATCACAAATTAAACACCAAAAAAGCTGGAAATGGAGCTATGGCACAAGTGGTAAGGTGCTAGACTTGAGGGGAAGAAAAGAAAGGAAGCTCAAGGACAGAGCCCAGGCTCTGAGTTCAAGCCCCAGGTCTGGCACCAAACAACAACAACCACCCAAAGATTTGTGTATCATTTTACCTCTCGACAAGATGAAAAAATGTTAGTGGTTATGTTGAATAAGAGATTTTTGTTTTTGTGGTCGACAGAGTCTCACCTTATAACCCATGTTCGCCTGAAATTTGCCATCTTCCTGCTTTAGGCTCTTAAGTGCTGGGGTTGCAGGTGTGAGCCTGATTTGAGATTGGAAAAGAGGCTTTTTGTGGGGAGGACAAGCAAGGTAAGCAGCATAACAAACAATTTGGGAAGCCATTGTTTTGCAGTGAACTGCATGAGGCCCCAACAAGAACAGACCAAGTCAAAATATGAGTCACTTGGGCGCAATGCCATAAAAATCAACTTGAAACTTTAGAAAAGCAAACAGATCCTAAGACAGGCCAGTTTCCCCTCCACCTGAACGAAGGAGATTCCAGTTTAATGTGTAACAGGGGAGTGCCATCTGTTTTGACCTTATCAAAAAGTAACCTGACTGGTATAGTGCTAGCCTTGAGCAAAAGGAAGCCAGGGACAGTGCTCAGGCTCTGAGTCCAAGCCCCAGGACTGGCAAAAAAAAAAAAAAAAAAAAAAAAGGCCAGGCTGGCTTGAAAAAAAAAAAAAAATCCAAGTGCCAATGGATCACACCTGTAATCCTAGCTACTCAGGAGGCCGAGATCTGAGGATCATGGTTTGAAGCCAGCCAGGGCAGGGATGTCCCTGAGACTCCTATCTCCAATTAACCATAAAAGCTGGAAGTAGAGCTGTGGCTCAAGTGGTAGAGCACTAGCCTTGAGAACAAAAGCTCAGGGACAGTGCCCAGGCCTTGAGTTTAAGCCCCAGGACAGAAAAAATAAATAAATAAAAAGAAAAGAGAAAGCAAGACCCTATCTGAAAAACAAAACAACAACAAAAAAAAACTAAAGCTGAAGGAGTGGCTCGAGTGCTAGAGTACTTGCTCATCCCTGACTTCAAATTCCAGCAACCCTAATATATGAAACAAAGCCCTCTTGGGGTCACATTTTATCTTTTTTTTTTTTTTAGCCAGTCCTGGGCCTTGGACTCAGTGCCTGAGCACTGTCCCTGGCTTCTTTTTGCTCAAGGCCAGCACTCTGCCACTTGAGCCACAGCGCCACTTCTGGCCATTTTCTATATATGTGGTGCTGGGGAATTGAACCCAGGGCTTCTTGTATACAAGGCAAGCAGTCTTGCCACTAGGCCATATTCCCAGCACATTTTATCTTTTGACAAGTTAATCTAAACAAGGTGGGAGTGAGGAACCCAATTAGAATGAGGTTAGAGTTTGTATTCCTGACCCAGAAAGATGAGTGTAGTTTATCTCCATTTTGTTAGAGCCTGCATGAGTCTTTCAGAGCCTTGTTGGGATTTGCTGTGAGAATAGAAAGGGGTTAGGAGTAGCTTCAGACACAGCAGCCATTCTACACCAGGGCTCTGCCCTGGGGGAGGTAGACAGAGTGGTAGATGAAGTCATTTCCTACACCTTCCTGGTGCTATGCTGTTCATTCTCAGATCTCTTCTAGGAAGCACTTCTAGGATATCCCACTATGTTATGCCCTTCCATCCTGGAAGGGCATTCTAGAATTCCCCACCTCGTGGCCTTCCTGGCAGCCCACCCTAACCATGACACATGCGCTAAGACCTGTGGGGGGGGAGCGGGGGTGGGGAACTCAGCTGGCTGAATGCATAGCAGGCAAAGGCCCAGGGCTTGGCTGGAACTCCCTTATACCTGGACAGAAAAGGAAACTGGAGCATAGAGGTCCCAAAGGAGGTTGGAAGGAAATAGGGTAGATGGAGTGGTCAGCAGGAGCCAACAGAATTATTTTATTTATCTATTTATTCTTGTGCTGGACCTGGGGCTTGAACCTGAGGGCTGTCCCTGAGCTTTTGTGTTCATGGCTAGACCACTTGAGCCCAGCTCCATGTCTGGTTATTTTTGGTGGTTACTTGGAGATAGGAGTCTGAGCCACTGACAGGGTCAGCCATTCTAAGGCTTCCATAGGAAGCAATGGCAGACTTCCAAGGCAGAGTGTGTGTCCTTCCCTTTCCCGAGCTATCTAGCAAGCCCGTCCCAGGCGTCCTGACCCAGCTCCATCTGCGAGGGGCCACCTTAAACTTGCACCACCTTAAGCGGGCCGGGCCGCGGGCCGGGGATTGGTCACTGGCCCCCTGGGCTGGGCTGCGGAGGAACGCGCTGCGCTCCGGTGGCCATGGCCTTGCTCCGGGCTGCGACCTGGGGGCTGTTTCCCCGGAAGGGCTACTGCTCCCGGGGGTCGCAGGTGGGGAGGGTCCCAAGTTTCCCAGGGTTCCGAGACGCCGCCCCTCAGCCTGACCAGCGCCCCCGTGTGACCGGGACCCTGTGTGTCCCCCGCAGGGCCAGCTGAGCCAGAGCTTCGTGGAGGCTCTGAAGGTGGTCGTGGGGGACCCCCACGTGTCCACTGCCGCCGCCGTCCGCGAGCACCACGGGCACGACGAGTCGGTACACAGGTACCGGAGTTCGGAGCCTGGGCGGCTGGGTGGTGGGGGGGGGGGGAGGGGGGGAACCACCCCCCCCCACGGCCCCCGGAAGGAGGCGGGGACCTGACCCGGCGACGCCGCTCCTAGGTGCCAGCCCCCCGACGCCGTGGTGTGGCCCCAGAGCGTGGAGCAGGTGCGCCGGCTGGCCGCCCTGTGCTACAGCCAGCGCGTGCCCGTCATCCCGTTCGGCACGGGCACCGGCTTGGAGGGCGGCGTCTGCGCCGTGCAGGTACGGCGGGGGGGGGGGGGGGGGACCCTCCCCTCTCCGCCCTCCCCGCCTGCTACTCCTCAGGGCCCGCTCAGCTCCTCCACGCCCCCCCTCCACCCCCAGGGCGGCGTGTGCGTCAACCTCACCCACATGGACCGCATCACCGAGCTGCACCCCGAGGACTTCTCGGTGGTGGTGGAGCCCGGGGTCACGCGAAAGGCGCTCAACGCTCACCTGCGCGACACCGGCCTCTGGTTTCCCGTGGGTAGGCCGGGCCCCTGCCCCCTGACCCCGGAGGAGGGCTCGCTGGGGGCTGGGCAGCGCCCCTGGGTCTCACTCCCGAGGCCTGCCCAGGCCGCCCTCCCCAGCACGCTGCCTTCCAGACCCAGGTGCAGATGCCTCTCTCTGCGGCATGGCGGCCACGGGAGCCTCGGGCACCAACGCCGTGCGCTACGGGACCATGCGGGACAACGTGCTCAACCTCGAGGTGGTGCTGCCGGACGGCCGGCTGCTCCACACGGCGGGCCCGGGGCGCCACTACCGGTGAGGGCCCTCTGCCTGCCTCCCGCCTCCCTCCTAGGATGTTGTTCCAGGGGCCTCCGCCGATCCTGGCGCTTGCTGGGCCCGGGGCTGGTGGCTCTGGCCTATAATCCTAGCTACTCAGGAGGCTGAGTCTAAGGATCCCAGTTCAAAGCCAGCCCAGTCAGGAAATCCATGGGTATCTTTATCTCCAGGTAGCCACCAAAAAGCTGGAAGTGGAGTTGTGGCGCAAGTGGTAGAGCCTTTGCCAGCCTTGAGCACAAAAAGCTCCAAGGGCAGCACCCAGGCCCTGAGTTCAAGGCCCTGAGTTCAAGCCCCAGGACGAGCGCACGCTCATGTGTGCACATGCACACACACACACACACAGATTTATGTGGGTTGGATGTGAGCTGGAAAGCAGCTCTATGATAGCAACGGGGGGCATGGAAGGCCAGCCCGGGGCCTGGGGCCTTGAAGGTCTGGCTCCGACGCCGGGCAGTCATTCCTCATGATTTGGGCCAGGGGTCTCAGCTACCTTGTGTCCCTGGTGTGCAGGAAGAGTGCAGCCGGCTACAACCTCACAGGGCTTTTCGTGGGCTCCGAGGGGACACTGGGCCTCATCACATCTGCCACCCTGCGCCTGCACCCCGCCCCCGAGGCCACGGTGGCTGCCACCTGTGCATTCCCCAGTGTCCAGGCCGCAGTGGACAGCACTGTGCAGATCCTCCAGGCTGCGGTGCCTGTGGCCCGCATTGGTGAGCCAGGGGCTGGACAGTTGGGGTGGGGTCCACAGAAGAAGCCCCCCTCTCCCTGCCTGGCGTTATCCAGCCATCCCCATTCCTGGTCCCAGAGTTCCTGGATGACGTCTCCATGGATGCCTGCAACAGATACAGCAAACTGAACTGTCCTGTGGCTCCCACACTCTTCCTGGAGTTCCATGGCTCCCAGCAGGCGCTGGAAGAGCAGCTGCAGCGGGCAGGTGTGCTGCAGGGGGTAGGGTTGTGCGGCTGACCTTGAGGTCAGGCCCAAGGTCAACTTGCCTCCTCCCACTGCAGAGGCAATCACTCAATACAATGGAGGCTCCCAGTTCTCCTGGGCCCATGAAGCTGAGGCGCGCAAACAGCTTTGGGCAGCACGCCATAATATTTGGTATGCATTCCTGGCAGGGTCTCCTGGCTGCAAGGTAAGTCTGGGGCTAGGATGAAGTGGGGGTCTGCACTTGGGCCATAAACCCTTCCCTCAACCTTCCGCCCTCCTGTATATATAGAGCAGTGTGCTGAGGCCTACTAGGGGCCTGGTCCTGGCTGACTGGACACCAGAACACAGGCTATAGAGGGTCCTACCCAGCTGCTTCTCAAATGCTGCCTAGAGGGAGAACTGAACTGCCTGCCTAATGCTTGGGAGTCCCTACAGAAAGCCTTGCTCTGGGCTCTCTGTGCAACTGTAAACACAGAGGGAAGGCATCTTGGAGGGAGAGAAGTGATTAGCCCAACCTGGAAGGGAAGGCTGGACTCCAGGCAGGGCATGCCCGTTCAGTAGTGTGGGGTGCAGGGGATTTGTACATCGTTGAGGCTGGGGATCTAGGGCAGAGATGAAGGGCTTGCTTGACCCCTTAAGTTCAGGCAGGCAAGAAGTGAAGGGAAGCAGCTCACTGGCCTGTCCTGTGACTCAGGGCTATTCCACGGACGTGTGTGTGCCCCTTTCCCGGCTGCCCGAGATCCTGGTGCAGGCCAAGGAGGAGCTGAAGGCCTCAGGACTCACAGGTTCTGCCCACTGACATTGCGCTGAGGGAGGCACGAGGGCTGACGAGTGCGGGGCCAATGGCAGCTCTGTACTCTGGGCCCCCAGGAACCATTCTTGGGCATGTGGGTGACGGCAACTTCCACTGCATCCTGGCCATCAACCCAGATGACGCCGAGGAGCTCCAGCGAGTGAAGGCCTTTACAGAAGAGCTGGGCAGGTAGGAGCTGAGCTGGGGAACGAGGAAGGCAAAGGAAGTCAGGGCCAAGGTCACTGAGAACCCCCTCGTGGCATCCTAGGCGGGCGCTGACACTCCACGGGACGTGCACCGGGGAGCATGGCATCGGGCTGGGCAAGCGGCAGCTGCTTCAGGAAGAGGTCGGTGCTGTGGCGCTGGAGACCATGCGGCAGCTCAAGGTCACCCTCGACCCCCGCGGCCTCATGAACCCAGGCAAGGTGCTGTGAGAAGCTTCAAGTGCTACAAGCCTCCAGACCACAGAGCCTTTGTTCTGGAAGCTTCCTTTAAACCACCAACTCGGCAAAGAATAGACAGTGGCTATGCCGTCAGTGAATCTTGTATAGCAGGGGCTGAAAGTCAGAGGGTGAGAAATTGGCTCCTCTTGCTGTCCCCAGAAACCTTTGGTTCAGTGGATGGCAGGTGTCTAACTGTGCTTCCTTTGTTTTTTCCCCCCAGTACTAGGGCTTGAACTCAGGGCCTGGGCCCTGTCCCTGAGCTCTTCAGCTCAAGGCTAGCACTCTACCACCTGAGCCACAGTGCCACTTCCAGTTTTCTGGTGGTTAATTGGAGATAAGAATCTTAGGGACTTTTTTGCCCAGGCATGAGCCACTGGGCTCCCAGCTCCCTGAGCTTTTTTACTCGAGGCTAGCACTTTACCCCTTGAGCCACAGCTTCACTTCTGGCTTTCTGGTGGTTAATTGACGTCTCACACACTTTACTGTTAGGACAGGTTTCAAACCACGATCCTCAGATCTCAGCCTCCTGAGTGCCATGATTACAGGTGTGAGCCACTGACACGCAGCTCCTCTCTGCTCTTACACATCCTGTCTTGGCTGGGAGAGGTGTCGTGGACTCACCTGAAGATCATGTCCCTCTACAGAGGCCTCCCTACCACGAGGCAAGGAACCCTTCATCTTCCATTGACAGGAACACTCCTGTCCTGGAATGGGGAGCTCTTCCTTTCCAGTTAGTCTTCTCCTTGTCCCCCTGAAATGAATCTGTACTCCACTTGCCATATCTGGGGAGCAGACATTCTGACCTTGGCCACTGTTTGTTTTGAGCCTTGTCCTCTGGCTTACAGAAGCCTGGGGAAGAGGGTGGTGCTCAGGCTTTGGAAGCAAGCCAGGTCCCTGTCCCAATTTCTCTGCTTCCGGGAGCCTCAGGCTGAACCCCTGCCCAGGATGGACGTTAATTTTGGTAGCTTCCCCACCAGGCCTGGACTGAGCCTTGGAATACCAAACTCATTCCGGAAGCTGCTGCGTCATTAGAAATGGAAGTGAGATCTTCCTCCTCTTACCACACCTCGCCATGCTGCGATGTATGGGAATTAACAGTGTTCGCCCTCAGAATTAAGCTCTGCCCACCCTGGGGCCTGCCTGCCTGTTTTGGGATTCCCCCAGGTCAGAGCCCATCTGCAGTACTTGGAAGTTGTTTCTATTATGCCCACAAGAGGGCGCCCGACACCATCTGCTCTGGGCCCCAGCTGCCCAGAGCTCTTCTGTCTATTCACTTCCCAGGATGCGAGTGCATGGCCAGCTTCTAAATCCCCCACCACTTGCAGGTCCCAGGAGCTCACAGTTCTCTCCAACTCTCGGCCTCTGGCCCCCTTAGGAAAGGGGCTAGGCGAGGGCTGTGGGAGCCAGAGCATGTGGGCAGCAGCAGCCTCCAGAATCTAGAGAGCCCGGGCTCTCTGGAATCCCCTCAGCCCCTCACCAGTCTTCCCATTGAGCTCTGGGGAGAGGCATCCTCCTGTGGCTTTCTCAATCCAACCCCAGTTCTTGGGATCCCCGCTCTGGGTTCTTGCACACAACAGTGACAGTGGCCTGTGCTTCAGGCTGGGAGCAGAGGCTCCGCCAAGGATTGTGGTGGCAATTCTCATCAGCCTTCTCCCAAACCACTGTAGGGAGTGAACCATCCGACTATGGGTCCAGACTCGTCCTGTAAACACCACTGTTCCAGGCAGATTGCAGCCCCTTCCCCCGGCCCACCATAACTGAGCAGAGGCTGTCCCGATCCGACGTGCCTTTCAGTACCTGGCAGCGAGTACTCGCTCAGCAAATGCCATTTCCCAAGTTTTTTTTATTAAGAAAAATTCTGAACATACAGAAAATTTGAAATAACCAGCACATTGTTCTGTGAAGATTCAACAATAGATACTTTTTGCCTTGTGTTGTTGTGTTTTGGGGGGGACACAATCTGAAGATTATACATGCCTCAAAATCATTCGCCTACATAATTCTATCTCCTTAGAATAAGAACATTCTTCCTTGACTTTCCACACTATTAAATGGCTGTTACATGAGTGGTTTCCAGGAGGGCTTGTATCCAGGAAAGCATGCTGGGCCCCGCAGCAGAGGAGGAACAGAGCCCAGCTTCCTCTCTCCGTGTTCTCTCACGAAGGTGGAGAGGAGGGGACACAATCTGGAGAGATGCTTTCTGGATGGAAAGTGTCAAACAGCAGCTGCACTTGGGAAGCCCAGACAAGCCCCGCCCCACCCCCACACCAGGGCCTGGCAACCTGGATGGGAACTCAGAGGACACAGCAGCTAGCGGAGGGCTGTGGTGTGCCAGGTGGGAGCTGAAGTCACAGGGGTGGAGATGCACATGCTCCTTGAGAGCCTGGAATAGCACCCAGTGTGGGCCCCAGCTCTGTCCCACCCAGCTCCCAAACGCTGGGCTCAACCATGGCACTGCCAAAGCAGCCAGGTTCTTGCTACCAAGGTGGGCACACACAGACTATATTTCCAGGCTCAGGGTCAGACAAGGAGATTTCCTTCCAAGCTGGGCCCTGCCCCGCCAGTCTTGCTGGTGGAATTAAATATAGAACAGGGAGACACAGTTGCTAGGCAGAAGCAGGAATTGCTGTGAATAGAACAGTGCCCTTTGCAGTGACAAAGCTCCAAGGAAGCCTGCTGCACATGTGCCAGGCCTCCAGGGCCAATCCTGACCTTCATGATGGCCTCTGAGTTGTGTGATTTTGTCCCCATGCCACACACATGGAATCTGAAAGTCAGATGAATAAAGCTGTGCCCCCAGGATCATTCATTCTTCCAAGTAGGGAGTCCAAATGCAGAGAAGGGCCCATTTTCTGATTGCTAACTCTTTCAGCAGTGCTCCTGGGTTTCTACTCCAAGGCAGGTCCAACTCTTGACGCCCAGGCATCAAAACCTAAATTTCTTCAGTTCTTTAAAACGTGTCTCCAGCTTTGCCCACTGGCTTGCAATGCCTGCCCTCGTATAGAGTGAGACTAAAGAGCCAGAGGCCTGGCGGCAGCGCAGTCTGGACTTGTGAGCCTGGTGGGATTGGGCCGAGGCCACAGCGGAAGCAGACTCGGAAGGGTCAGGCCCAAGGTGTGGAGTCTTCCCCCTTCCGCTTTCCTTGGCTGGCTCTGCAGGCGGCCCTGGAATGCAGCTTCTGGAGCCTGGCTCAGAGACAGGCCAGGCATGTACTACTACCCCCCCTGCCCCGAGCTTCCGGCCCAGTCTGCTGTTTGCCAACTCTTGAGAGCTTGAGTAGCTGGTTCGAGTTCAAGGGCTCTGGGCTGGCTCAGCTCCAAACCAAGGCCTCTTCCTGGGCCTCAGAGAAGCATGCCCATGAGTCAGCACTTAGAGGAGGACCTGACAGCAACAGGCAGGCAGGGCAGGACATGGCACAGAAGCAGAGGCTGCTAGCGAAGGGCTGTGCTGGCACCAGGTGTGTGTGTGTGTGTGTGTGTGTGTGTGTGTGTGTGTGTGTGAACCCACATTCTTGCATCCTCCAGTGGGGACAAGCTCTGATCTCTCCAGCAAAGTTCCATCATGACCGCTCTGCAGATGTCGGCAGATGGGTTCCACAATGCTCAAGTTAGCATGTAGGACGCACACCTGAACCACCGCTTCCTTCAGGCATGCTGCATGAGCGAGCTGGCACCCGCAGTGAGCTGAGGAATGCTAAGGAGGTAGGTGTGGGGGAGGGCGCGGGCCCCGCCCCCAGGGCCTGAGCACTGTCGCTGGCTTCTTTCTGCTCAAGGCTAGCACTCTACCAACTTGAGTCACTTCTGCCGTTTTCTGTATGTGTGGTGCTGGGGAATCGAACCTAGGGCTTCATGTATATGAGGCGAGCACTCTTGCCATATTCCCAGCCCCTGGCCCCCATTTCTTACTTGAATAGCAGTACTTGATTAAAATTAAATCACACAGTGCATCTTTTGTTAGACATTATTTTAATACCATATCAAAACACCTTGACTAATGAAGAAAGGTTTTTCTCCCAAGCTTTGAACAGTTTTTTTTAAACATTTTAAAGGTTTTTTTTTTGTATTTTAATATATAAATACAGAAACCTATCTTGCATGGGCTGATGCCACATATGAACATCAATGGCTAGAATGTTCTCAGAGAGTCTGAAAACAAGGGTAGTGGTACATGTTTCTTTAGTAAAGTCTTTTGCTCATCTGTTTTAAGTTTTCTGGGGGGAAAAATCCATAAGGACCTAAGAAATGTTCCGGTATTTATGCAGTATACTTGTGATTGTTAAATCCTCGGAACTGACCAGAACCACAAGGAAAGAAAGGGGAAGTTATGGAAACGGGGTAGGAGAAAATCCTTGATGGGCATTTATTTTGTTTTTGGCAATGAAATCAAGTGGCTATCAGGATTCTTAGGGGAGAAAAGTGCAAAACGAAGCCAGAAAAAAATATGGAAAAACAAAACCAAATAAGCCCCAGGCAGAGAGGTTGGTGATGCAGAGAGTGAACTGGGCCACCGGGCAAAGGGACCGTGTGCCACCGGCCGCCAGGGCGCTGGCAGCGAGGACATGGCTAGGTGTGGCTCTGTCACTGAGTGAGTTACAGCGGGGCAGCAAACAGCAATCTGTAAACATCACGAGGGAAAACACCAGTCGACACTAGACTTTTTTTATATAATTTTTTTTTGTAAACACTTTAAAGACAGACCCACACACTTTTCAAAGGTGAAAAAGAAAATGCCCTTTCCCTCCGGGGCGGAGGGCGACAGCAGTAGATTCACTCTTCTCTCAAACTCGCTCTCATCTGACTGGCTGTCCTCGAGGAGGAGGGAGGACCGATTTCTGGAAGTCAATGCAGAAGGGGTGCCCTGTTCCTTCTGGGGGTCCCAAGCTCAGCTCTGTCCAGTGTCCAAGGAGCCTCCTCCCAGGAACAGGGGCTGTCTGTCCCTGTGTGAGTCAGAAGAAGTCAGTTGTGCTCCCTCTGGCCGAGGGCCAGACTGCATCCTGTGGCGGCGGCGGCGGAGGCACGTCCCCCCGAGGGCAGGAGGGCGGGCTGGCGGGGCGTCTGTGGTCCAGTCCAGGCAGGGCCCCCGGAAGCCAAGCATCATGCTGGGGATTTGGCCCGCACTAGGTGGCCAGGCTCCACTCCCTCTGCCTCACTCTCGCCCTGGCTTTTTCTTCTCCCCTTGCCATCAGATTTTTGAGGTGAAGGTAAAAAGAGCAAATGTCCCCGATTTGTCTGACATCATCAGCTGTTCTGGGCATTTACTTGGAATAAATAAAATAAACCTAACAAAAGAAAACAAAATAGAGCAGAAAGAAAATAGGCCCCCAAACCCTTTGGATCTGAGATAAGGTAGAAATAAACTTTTTTTTCCCCCTGGAGTTTGTGTTTATTTGTTTACCAGAAAAAGAAAATGTCAGCCCAGAACTTAGAAGAAACAGGTCAGGTGGAGGGCAAGAGAGGGTAGCCAGCAGCCAAGGTGCCCTGGGAGGAAAGGGCAGAGGCAGGGGGAGGGCACGGCAGGGTCCTAGGGGACAGAGGGGCCCCCGTATGGCTTGCAGGCCTGAGAGTCCCCTGCGATCGAGGGAGGGAGGGAGAGAGAGACGGCCTGCAGGCGAGAAGGCAGTGCTTCTGTGGTGGACAATGCACAGAGCCCACAGGCGAGTCACCGCGTACATGTCCCTAAGGTCACAGGAAATGACTCCATGTCTAGAGAAGTGGGAGAATGAAGCGTATCTGGCTGTAAACCCGGCGCCCGGCTAGGGGCTCACCGGCTTCTTTTCCCAATTCCCCCTCTGCTGCGGGCACGTTTATCCTATCACAGAGCATCCTTCCGCTTCCAGATGTAAGTCCCTGTCTTTCCCTGTGCACCTCTGGCTTTCCCCTCCGAGAGGCGTGTCAGGGCAGCCCTGCTCCCCCACCAGGCCCTGAGCCTGGAGTCCCCTCAAGCACGAGCTCACCTTTGAGAGGAGTCGGCAAGCAAGCCTGGCAGGGTCAGTCCGCAGGGTGTTCCGGACAAGATCTGTTCACTTCAAACCATGAGTCTATGCAACTGTGGGGCAGGCAGAAGGGGCACAAGAGGAACCATTTTAGCTCCTGCCAATGGGGCTCTCTAGTGTCAGACTCCTGAGAGGGTTTTCTAAGTCTCTCCTGAAAGGGGCCCCAGGGCAAAACTACCTGCCCTCTTCCTGAAGCAGGGAGAAGGGACTTGGTGGGGGGGGAGGGTGGCTGGTACAGGCTGTGCGTGATCTGGTGTAGGAAGGATGAGCGAGCGCCTTGAGACCCACGTACAGGATAACCCAGCAACGGCTACCAGGGTGAATGGATGGAAGGGTGGCTGGCCCGTGACCAAGGCCTGAAGGGCAGGGAGTGGTGAGCAGACATGGGCAGCTGCGGTGACTCCCGGCTGTCAGGTCCTAAGAGAGCAGCCGGATAGCTCTCTTCCCAGGGCGGGCCCTCCAAGTCTACTGTGCTGGGCTACCAAGGTGAAAGGTGGCCAGACCCTGGAGCTCTGACACTGCTGAGTAAGTGAGCCCAGGAGGCGCTGGCAGTAAAGTCTGGCTCGCCAATGTTTGAAGAGGACTGCCTGCCCCAAGACAGAGCCCAGCATTCCTAAACTAACATGTGGGCCCCTTCAACTCAGATACATAACCTGCGTGTTTCCCTTGGGGCCAAGGAATTTTTCCTTCCCCTTCTGGGTCTGGCTAGTGCCCCATTAGGACATTTGTGGACTAAGAATCCGTTCTCCGGAACAATCTCGGCCAGGCACAGCCATCATTCTGTAGAGCAGTGGCCCCAGGTTGGGCTTGGAAAAGCCTGTGTGCCAGACAGCAGCACTGAGCTGGGGGAGGAGGGAGCAGGTGGCGGCCGCGGGAGCACAGAGCGTCCTCCTGTCCTGGGCAAGGAGGTGTCTTCTTTCCAGTTGGGAACAAGAACAAGGTTCCTCCTGGAGGCCGAGGACAAATCTTGGCCCTGCTAATTATAGCAGTGTGTGCCCACAGGTAGTGGCTCTTGCTGCCTCCTGCTCCTCAGGGGAGAAGGGCAAACACAAGGCAGCAAGGACATCCTCCACACTGCCTCTCTTACCCTTTGGAGCAAGGGGCTCGTGGAGGAAGAAGAGCCAAGCCCCAGGTGGATCCTGAGTACCTAGGACCTGTGGGCCCCAGGAAGCAGAGCTAGACCTCTGGCTTCACCTATGCCTAGCCCTTGGCATGCTTAAATGCTCTGTCAGCACAGCTGGACACTGGGCCCCTAAGAGGTCATCCTATGGCCAGAGGAGACCGGATGGCTGGTGCGGGGGTCTATCCTCAGGATGCGGGATGTGACGGAGCCACCCCGCCAGGCCCTCGTACCTTTTGTGATAGATGCACAGGCAGGGCAGCCTGGCTATCGTGTCCCCCTGAAGCAGCTCCTCCAGGCAGATCACGCACTCACCCGCATCTTTAGTCAGCACATCATCTGCGAGGGAGACAGGGAGAGAGGGCTAGGCAGGAGGGAGACGCAGAGCAGGCACAGGTCAGGGAACTAGGTGGAAGACACAGAAGCCTGGAAAAGACCGTGACCTTAAGGTCCTCCACCCCTGCCCCATGAGACAAGATACATGCATCCCATGTGGGACCTCAAAAGGCAGCTCGACGCAAGCAGTTTCCTTCATGTAGGCTTTCCCCTAAACACACACATATGCCAGGTACACTGCTCGGGGCAGGAGCAGATGGGAACTTTGGTTTTACTCCCAAATGCACTGAAGGGGAAGAGGGGTCGCTTGGTTGATGGCATGATGCAGGTCCTAGGTGGTGGATGTATGGATGTTTGCCGTAGGTTGCCTTCAGTATTGCTTTCTGTTTGCTACTTTTCATGATCAAATATAGAAGCGGAAGGAAAGCTGACCTAGTTTTGAGAGCGTAGTCATCCTACAGACACTCGTAGCCATTTCTTCCTTGTTCCCAGTCTCGGGAGTCTTCCCCTGACATGGACATTCAGGCTGTAGTCCTTGTCATCTTTCCTGCATCCCTCGGGACTCAGAGTATGGGGGCATCATGGACAGAGCAGCGCTTCCCTTTGCAACAGGGGAGCTGAGTTTCCCTTCTACCCATGGGTAAGACAGCTGTGAGCCTCTGGAGCAAGTTAGACTCCTCTAGATCCCAAACAGCACAGCCACCCTTACCGGCTGTGTTCATTCCCCATCGGTTATGTGCCCGGCAACAGCCCCCAAGGCCTCCAGAGGCGACAGATTTGGAGACAGGGGAGGCCGAGATGGAGACTCAGCGTAGGGGTTTTCTTCCTCAGCAAGGACTGGACTTATGTCTCCTCTCTCTTCATAATGCCAGGAAAGGCAGGGGACAAAAGGGTGAGTCATTTTCCTAGAAGATCCAGGCCTTCAAGGACTGAGACTTGCACACCTGTCAGTTATACAACCTTTCCTGGTCATTTCACAAGTGATTTTCTGCACTTTCCCAAGCAGCAGCCTGGGTCAGAACACTGATGGGAGGATGTGTGCAGTGGCCCTGCCATGAGGGGAAGCACAATCCACTGGGAATGAGGCTGCAAAAGGCCACATGGAGGTTCCCAGGAGTAGTGGCAGAGACTCGGCAGTGGACCATGTGGCCCCACACCTAGGGAGCAGCATTCTTCCACCACAAAAGGCTGTGTATGAGCTGAGTGCAACTTCCTGTCTTGGGGCTCTGGGAACCAATAGTTTCCAGATATCTGGGGGCTAGGTATGGCTGAAGTCTCACTATCCATCAGACTTCCACCCTCATCTGACACGAGCGCGTAGCCTGCTGCTAGAGGGAAGCTCTGGATGGGGGAAGGAAGTAACACAAAGTCAAGGACTCTGAGCCAGCACATGTTGAGGCCACACTGCTGATGGAGTCAAGCACCTCTCGGCAAGCTCAGAGCCCAGGACAGGAGTGGGGGTGGAGGGGTGCAAAAAAATCCTAGACAAAGAGAAGTGCAGGAATTATTTTCTTGCTGCTTCCAGTCTTCTTGATTCTATGTGCAAAGACAAGCAATGTCTGCTTAAAGGAGGGGTGGGCCCCTCCATATTAGATGGTGTCACATTGTCTGTCCCTCCAGCAAGACCACGGACCAACCAGACAGCAGGCGAAGCCCTCTGGACCCACGCAGGTGTGGTGCTGGGATGAACTGAGGTGGAGGCGAGGGCATACTTCTGCTCCCCAGAAGATCAAGGGTGGTGCTTCTGACAGCTGCTATTGTCAGAAGAGGTACAGCACCCCCATTTCTCCGGGACAGCCAAGAACCTCACATGTTGCAGGAAATCCTAAAAATCTAGAGTGGGGCCTTTGGATCAACTCATGGAGCTGCTAAGTGGCCACGACTCCTTCCAGCAGACTCCTTGCCTACTTCTCTTCTTCCTTGGGGGTTGAAAGCCACTACCCATCTCATAGTCTGCTCTAAATGTTCCCTTTCTGTGAAGTGTGCAGGGCTGGGGATGTGGAGGTGGAGCACCCAGATGCTGAGTGGACAGGGCGGACTGAGAAGCAGTTGGGCATGCCAGGGCATGGCTGCCCTGGGAGAGCTCTGGTAATGATTTCCCAAGGGCCTCGAAGGGCTGCTGGTAGCCCAGGACTTGAGGGAGGCACCCAAAGACACCTCCCTACCAGCTGGCTGCGAGGGAAGGCTGACAGGCAGCTCTGAGTCGGCAGAGAGGAGCGGGAACATACATGAACATTCTCCTCATGCCCCATGGCAGTAAGGAGAAGCTGGGAGCCAGAGGAAGAGAGAACCCCTAGCACACGATGGAGGACCTGGCCTCATTGCCAACTTAGGTGCAAGAGAGGAGTGCTTCCTCAGCAAGTGCAAAGTCGCTGGCATACGCTAGGGGACAGGACAAGCCAGCATCACTAATGCCAGACTTTGTGGCTCCCTCCTTAGGAAGTTTGGGGAGCTCCACTCTCCAGACAAAGGGGAGATGCTAAGCAGAGGGTATCCCCTGCCAGCTGTAACCCATCCCAACATCCTAAGACTGTGACGGGAAGTCTAATTGTTTTGTTGAGCTGGGTTGCCCAGGGAGGCAGGGTCTGCTAACTGAAAAAATCACAGGCTTGGGGTGCCCAACTCCCCACAGCTCCCTTAAGCAGTGCTCTCTCCTCAGGCCACAGTTTCTGGTCTTACCACTAGCACTGAGTCCCTGTAGGCCCCCTCACCCCCCTTCACACCCAGTGGTAGCTAAGCTGGCAATAAGTGCAGTTGGTCAGCAGTGGCTAGGAACCCTGGGCAGGCACCCCCTCCCTGTTGCTCCCCTCACCCCTAGTAGAGGGAGCCTTAGGACAGACACCTCCACAGCTGCCAGACTTCAGCCACTGCTCCAGCATCTAACAATAGCTCTGGGCAAAGCCCCACTTGGGGCTGGGCCAATTCTCCAGCCAAGATTCAACTACCCAGGCCTGAGAAAGGGAGGGCACCTCCACCCCAACCATGAAAATTCTAAGAGCAAACGTCACAGGACTTCTACAGGGGAACCTGTTGGTTTCCCCAGTGCCTGGCTCAGGGTGGACTGGCTATAGCAGGAGGCTTTTTGTTATTAAGGAAGCCCAGTTCCCTTTCTTTAAAGCTTATACAACATTTTAGTACTTCCAGAACTCTGAAGATGAGGCAGTTACCTTCGGCACACAGGAGAGGGAAGGCAACTGGAGCGAAGAAGCTAGACAGGAGCCTGTACTTACAACAGAGATAAGGAGGTGGGAGTTTCCTGAAGCAGCAAATCACATGACCCATCAGACTCGCCCAGTGCAGAGGAGTCTTGAAATAGCACCCCTAAACTTTCTGACAACCCTACAGTGTCAGGAGTCTCTTCTGTCAGAACAAAGATCCCATCTCTATCCCAGGACTCATTCTGCTAAGTCAGGAAATTTGGTGGTCACAACTTATGTGTGTATTTGTCAAGGCCCAGTTCCAGGAATCTCAGAGCCACAGCGATGCTGGAGGATGAGTTAGTAAGAGGTCCGTGGAAGCTATCCACACATTTACCCAGAGGGCTCCCTCATCCGTCCTCCCTCTCTCCTGCACAAGCACAGCACTCTCACGTTCAGAAGTGCTAGGTTCAGGGCTGCGAGGCAGGTCAGGAGGATAAAGTGTCTAAAAGTTAACCCCCCACCCCCAAACTCCAGGAGCAATCTGTCCACAAGCCTCAGCCAGGCATGTGCCCGGGAGCACCAGGTGCCGATCCTCACTTTCCTCGGGTTGCATTGTTGAGCCAGTTAAACTGGTCTTGCTTTTCCTAAGTTTAAAAAAAAAAAATGTCTGGCAGGCAGCTAGCTACTGGAGGCCTTCCAACCTTCTGCTCAGGCCAGCCCTTCTAATAAGAAAAATACTACTTTCTATCTGCCTCATTTAGGAGTTTCTACTTTTTGTCTTTGATGGTTAACTAAATTTCAACGTATTCCAGCCACTATACATTTTCTCCAATTGGTGCCAGTAATTGTGAAAGGTGAAGATGTCATTTCTCCAGGGACCAGAAGTTAGTGACTTTTTTTCCCCCTGTGGTGGAATTGAGCCCCCTTGGGCTTTCCAGGCAAGTTCTCTACTGTAGATGAGCTACATCCTCAGCCTTCAAGTGACTGACTTCATAAGAAATAGATCCTCGCCACCATCTGAGTAAGCCTCACTTGGTCCTCTTTCCGGAAAGACTCTGAAAGCTCACACATCAGAGACCTAAGTTTCCTTACCTCCCCCCCCCCCCCCCCCCCCCCACTTTAAGTAGAACAGTAATGTGAAGCTGGTAATGTTGGGATCCTTGAGAAACTATGGGTAGAACATGTTACTAGCAAAATCAAAATAAATACTGATCACCTTTATAATAACAATAAAAAAGAAACCCAACAACAAAAAACAAGATAAACCTGGAGCTCCTGCCTTGGAAGCTTTGGCCTGCGACCTGAAGGGTTGTGTACTCTATCTGATCTAGAATACACCCTGACCATGCCTAGAACAGGACCTAGAACTGACCCTGGACTCCATGAGACTCTTATCTCCAATAAACTACTCAAAAAAGCCAGAAGCAGCTCTGTGGCTCAAGTGGTAGAGTGCTGTGGCTTGAGTGGTAGAGCACTTGCTTTGAGCAAAAGAAACTCAGAGACAGCCCAGGCCCCGAGTTCAAACCCCAGGATGGGTTAAAAGACTCCACTCTACATGATGTCCTCCTATTAGCTGGCAAATGTTGCCCTGGTACCAGGAAGGTTGAGGTGTCTTTAGACAAAAACAAAGACTGGATATGAGGAGTTCATGCCACCCAAACCTCCTTTCCACATTAATTATGTGGATAGAGGAGCCAGACATTGATGCTAAAGGCACCTTAAGACAAACACTACCCACAACAAAACTGGAGATGACTAGCCTCTCTGCCTCTGGTGGTAAAGACTGGCTTTGGACCAGTGGCTCATGCCTATAATCCTAGCTACTCAGGAGGCTAAGATCTGAGGATTGAGGTTAGAAGCCAGCTCAAGCAGGAAACTCCCAGAGACTCTTTATCTCCAATAAACTACTCAAAAAAAAAAAAAAAAAAAAAAGAAGCAGCGTGGCTCAAGTGGTGGAGAGATTGCTTTGAGCAGAAGAAGCTCAGAGATAATACTTTAGGCCCAGAGTTCAAGCCCCAGGGCAGGTTAAAGAAAAAAGCACAATAATAACAAAAAACACCTAAGACTGGCCTTTGCTAGAACCTCCCCATCCCTTCAAGCAGAGGTTGAGGGGAAAATGAAGAACCCTAATGGCTGTGTCTCAGCTGGCCATCCTGCCTTCTACTCTAAGGGATCCTTGCCCAGCCTGCTAGTGGGGAGGTCAGCAGCTTCAGACACACAAGTGTTGATATGGAAGAGGACCTGGGGACACTTTGGGGTGCCACTGGAAGTTCTCTGGAAGAGAGCTGGGGACCTTCACCTTTCCCATTCTGCATGTTGGTGGGGAGATGACTCCTGACCCAGGGTGGCCCTGAGGTCACTTTGTCCTCCACAGCTGCTCCTGTAAAGTTCTCTCTGAAAACTCCAAGACCTAAGTTAGCTCAGCCAAGTCCCTTGTGAAGCTCCTTTGTGTTCTTATTTTGCACAGCAAAAGCAGTGTCTACAGAGAGCTTTCCCCAGAAACCCACAGGACAAAAAGGTTTTCATAAGGTCGCAACACATGGACGGCTGAAGTGAATACAGCATTTGAGGCTATAGTTGGGAGGGCTGAGACAGCAGGGAGACTCTTCTCCCTCCATGACTATCTCCCAGGAAGAGATAGTCAACAGGGACAAAGACCATGTGAACCCTAAGATCATATGACAGCAAATCCAGAGGCAGGGTGGCCATCAGTCCCCCAAGGGAAAAAGAAAAGGCTGCCTTGCGGGGAGGAAAGGAGATTCTGGACACTAGGTAGGATGTAACAGAAAAGGCATCACTGGGATACAGACAGGGCCATGCGTGCCCTATAGCTGCCCAGCCTGAGCAAAGGTTATTAGATGCATGCACCAAGACAAGTAGGCAATTTGACTTCCAGCAACTAGAATCTTTTAGCCAAGAAAGATACAGGAGTATGAAAGGAGCATCTCTAAACTCTTCACTAGTCTGTGTGGAAAGGACACATATGATATCATGAGGGTGTCCCCAGGAAAAGTCTACGGTAAGGATGGGGGCAGGAAATAAGTCCGCAGACTCTTAGGAGTCTTTTCCTAGGTCCCGCTGATTTTAATTCCAGAAGCTGGGCCTGCACTGGGTGTAGGAGAGCAGCCACTCAGCTCCACAGCCTGTTCTTTTAGAGAATGCAGTTCTCGACAAATGTAGTTCGAAGGTAAACATATACGAACCTAAGAACAGGAAACCAGTGACCCCAGCAGCCTACTGATGGCTTTGCCTGTTCTAGGACAGCTGTGCCTTCATAAGCACTAATTGTATGCCAGGCTCTAAAGGGTTTAGGTGCATTG